>NW_028327845.1:0-26610 GCF_031878675.1 Megascapheus bottae | reverse complement strand
TAAACCTAAATCTAACCCTTACCCTTACCCTAAACCTAACCCTAAACCTAAGCCTAACCCTAAACCTAACCCTAACCCTAACCCTAACCCTTACCCTTACTCTAACCCTAACCCTAACCCTAACCCGAAACCTTACCCTTACCATAAACCTAACCCTAACCCTTACCCTAAACCTAACCCTAACCCTAACTCTAACCCTAACCCTGACCCTTACCTTAACCCTAACCCTAACACTTACCCTTACCCTAACGCTAACCGTAAAACTAACCTTAAACCTAAACCTAAATCTAACACGTACCCTTACCCTAAACCTAACCCTAGACCTAACCCTAACCCTAACCGTAACCCTAAACCTAACCCTACAATACCTCTAACCCTTACCCTAACCCTAACCTTAACCCAAACACTAAACCTAACCCTAACCCTAACCTTTACCCTGACGCTAACCCTAACCCTAAACGTAACCCCAACACTAAACATAACCCTAACCCTAACCCTTACACTAACACTTACCCTAACCCTAACCCTAACCCTAACCCTTACCCTTACCCTAACCCTAAACCTAAACCTAACCCTATATATGACCCTTACCCTAACCCTAAACCCAACCTTAAACCTTACCCTAACCCTAAATCTAATCTTAACCCTTACCCTTACCCTAACCCTAAACCTAACTCTAACCCTGACCCTAACCGTAACCCTAACCTTTACCCTAACCCTAACCATAACACTTACCCTAACCCTAAACCTAATCCTAACCGGAACCTTAACCCTAAACCTATCCCTAACCCTAACCCTAACCAAACACATACCCTTACCCTAACCCTAACCCTAACCCTAATCCTTACCCTTACCCTAACCCTAATCCTAAGCATAACCCTAACCCTAACCCTAACCCAACCATAACCTCAACACTAAAACTAACCCTAACCCTAACCCTAACCATTACCCTTACCCTAACCCTAACCCTAAACTTAACCCCAACCCTAAACCTAACCCTAACCTCAACCCTTACCCTAACACTTACCCTATCCCTAACCCTAACCCTAAACCTTACTCTTACCCTTACTCTAACCCTAACCCTAAACCTAACCCTAAATCTTACCCTTACCCTGACCCAAACCCTAACCTTAAACCTAACCCTAACCCTAACCCTAACTCTAAGCGTAACCGTAACCCTTATCCTTACCCCAAACCTAACCCTAACACTAGCCCTAACCCAACTCTAAACTTAAACCTTGCCCTTACCCTAACCCTAACCCTAAACCTAACCATAACCCTAACCCTTATCCTAACCATAACCCTAACCCTAACCCTAACCCTAATCAAAACCCTAAACCTAACACTAATCCTTACCCCAACCCTAACCCTAACCATAACCATAACCCTAACCCTAAACCTAACCCTCATCCTAACCCTAACCCTAAACTTACCCTAACCTTAACCCTAACCCTAACCCCTAACCTTAACCCTTAACCTAACCCAAACCTTAACCCTAACCCTTACCCTAACCCTAAACCTAAACCTAACCCTAACCTTAACCCTAACCCTAACGCTAATCCTAACCCTAACCAAACATATACCCTTACCCTAACCCTAACCCTGAACCTAAACCTAACCCTAACCATAACCCCAACCCTTACCCTTACCCTAACCCTAACCTAACCCTAACCCTAAACCTAACCCTAACCCTAAACCTAACCCTAACCCCTAACCCTAACCCTTAACCTAACCTTAACCCGAACCCTAACCCTAACAATTACCCTTACCCTAAACCTAACCCTAAACCTTACCCTAACCCTAACCCTAACCCTAACCCTAACACTTACCCTAACACTAACCCTACCCTTACCCTAACCCTAACCTTAAACCTTACCCTAACCCTAACCCTAAACCTAACCCTAACCCTAAACCTAACCATAACCCCTAACCCTAACCCTTAGCCTAACCTTAACCCTAACCATAACCCTAAAAATTACCCTTACCCTTACTCTAACCCTAAACCTAACTCTAACCCTAACCCTAACCCTAACCCTAAACCTTACCCTAAGCCTTACCCTGACCCTTAGCCTAACCCTAACCCTAACCCTAACCTTAACCCTAACCCTAGCCCTAACCCTTACCCTTACCTTAACACTAACCCTAAACCTAACCCTAACACTAAATCTAACCCTATACCTTACCCTAACTTTTACCCTAATTCTTACCCTAACCTTAACCCTAAGCCTAACTCTAACCTTAACCCTAACAAAAAACCTAACCCTAACCCTAACCCTAACCCCAAACCCTAACCCTAAACCTAACCCTATTCTTTACCCTTATCCTAACCCTAACCCTAACCCTTAGCCTTACAATAACCCTAAACCTAACCCTAACCCTAACCCTAACCCTTTCCCTTACATAACCCTAAACATAACCCTAACCCTTAACCTTAACCTTACCCTAAACCTAACCCTAACCCTTACCCTAAACCTAACACTAACCCTAACCCTTACTCTTACCTCAACCCTAACCCTAACCCTAACCCTTACCCTTATCCTAACGCTAACCCTAACCCTAGCTCTAACCCTAACCCTAACCCTAACACTTTCCATAACCCTAACCCGTAACCCTTATCCTTACCCTTACCTTAACCCTAACCTGAACCCCAAATCTAAACATAACCCTAACCCTAACTCTAGACCTTACTCTTACCCTAACCCTAACCCTAAACCTAACTCTAACCCTAGCCCTTACCATAACCCTAACCCTAATCCTAAACCTAACCCTTAACCTTACCCTAACCCTACACCTAACCCTAACCCTAACCCTGACCCTAACCTTAACCGTAACTCTTATACTTACCCTAAACCTAACCCTAACTCTAACCCTAAACCTAACTATAACCCTAAACCTTACCCTTACCATTACCATAACCCTAACCCTAAACCTAACCCTAACCCTAACCAAAACCCTAACCTTAACCCTAACCCTTACCCTTACCCTAACTCTAACCCTAACACTAACCCTTACCCTAACCCTAACCTAACCCTAACCCTAAACCTTGCCCTTACACTAACCCTAACCCTAACCTTAACCCTTACCCTAACCCTAACCCCTAACCCTAACCGTAACCCTAACCTAACCCTAACCATTACACTTACCCTAACCATAACCCAACCCTAACCCTTACCCTTAACCTAAGCCTAACCCAAAACTTAACCCCAACACTAAACCCAACACTAACCCATACTCTTACACTAACCTAACACTAAACCTAACCCTAACCCTAACCCTAACCCCAAACCCTAACCCTAACCCTAAACCTAACCCTCACCCTTATCCTAACCCTTACCCTAAACCTAACACTTACCCTTACCCTGACCCCTATCCTAACCCTAAACCTAACCCTAACCCTTACCCTAACCCTAATCCTAACCATAAACCTTACCCTTACCCTAACACTAAACCTAACCCTAACCCTAACCCTAACCCTTTCCCTTACCCTAACCCTAAACCTAACCCTAACCCTTAAACTTACAGTTACCCTAAACCTAACCCTAACCTTACCCTAAAGTTAACGCTAACCCTAACTCTTACACTTACCTTAACCCTAACCCTAATCCTAACCCTAACTCTAATCCTAACACTAACCCTAACCCTTTCCCTAACCCTAACCCTAACCCTTACCCTTACCAAAACTCTAACCCTAACCTTAATCCCAACCCTAAACCTAAACCTAAACCTAACCCTAACCCTAACCCTTACCCTTACCCTAACCCGAACCCTAACCCTAACCCTAACAATACCCCTAACCCTAACCCTAACCCTACCCCTAAATCTAACCCTAACCCTAAACCTCACCCTTACCCTTACATTAACCCCAACACTAAACCTAACCCTAACCCTAACCATAACAACTAGCCCTAACCCTAAACCTAACCTTAACCCTTACCATTACTTAACCGTAGCACTAACCCTAACACTTACCCTTATACTAACGCTAACCCTAAACCTAACCCTAACGCTATCCCTAACACATACCCTCACCCTAACCCTAACCCTATCTGTAACCCTAAACCTAACCCTAAACCTAATCCTAACCCTAACCCTAACCCATACCCTAACCCTAACTTTACCCCATCACAAAACCTAACCCTAATCCTAAACCTAAACCTTACCCTTTCCCTAACCCTACCCCTACCCCTAACCCTAACCCTTACCCTAACTCTAACCCTAATCCTAAACCTAACCCTTACCTAACCCTAACCCTAACCCTAACCCTAAACTTAACCCTAACCCTAACCTTAACCCCAACACAAAACCTAAACCTAATCCTAAACCTAACCCTAACCCTAACCATAACCCTAAACCTAACCCTAACCCTAACCCTAACCCTAACCCTTACCCTTACCCTAACCCTAACTCTAACTCTTACCCTAAACCTAACCCAGCCATAACCCTAACACTGACCCTTACCAGAACCCTAACCTTAAACTTAACCCCAACCCTAACCTTAACCCTAACCCTAACACTAACCCTTACCCTTAACCTAACCCTGTACCTAACCCTTAACCTAACACTAACCCCTAACCCTAACCCTAATCATAAACCTAACACTTACCCTTACCCTAACCCTAACCCTAACCTTAATGCTAACCCTAACCCTAACCCTAACCCTAACTCCTATCCCTAACCCTAAAGCTTAAACTTACCCTGACCCTAACTCTAACCCAAACACGTAACCCTAACCCTGGCCCTAACCCTTACCCTTACCCTCACCGTAACCCTAACCTTAACACCAACCCTAACACTAACCCTACCCTTACCCTTACCCTAACACTAACCCTAACCCTAACCCTAAACCTAACCCTAAACCTAACTCTAACCCTAACGCTAACCCTAACCCTAAACCTTACCTTTACCCTAAACCTAACCCTAAAGATAGCCCTAACCCTAACCCTAACCCTAACCCTAACCTTTACCCTTACCATAACCCTAACCCTAACCCTAACCCCTATCCCTAACCCTAAAGCTTAAACTTACCCTGACCCTAACTCTAACTCAAACACGTAAACCTAACCCTGGCCCTAACCCTTACCCTTACCCTCACCGTAACCCTAACCTTAACCCCAACCCTAACACTAACCCTAACCGTAACCCTTAAGCTTACCCAAACCCTAACCGTAACCCTAACCCTAACCCTTACACTTACCCTAACCCAAACCCTATCCCTAACCCTTACCCTTACCCTAACCCTAACCCTAAACATAACCCTAACCCTAACCCTAACACTAAATGTAACCCTTAGCATAACCCTAACAGTTACCCTTACACTACCCCTAACCCTAACCCTAACCCCTAACCCTAACGCTACACCTTACCTAACCCGAAGACTTACCCTAACCCTAATCCTAACCCTTACACTAACCCTATCCCTAACCAGGACCGTATCCCCTAAACCTAACCCTAACCCTAACCATTAACCCTATCCCTAATCCTAAACCTTACCGTTACCCTAACCCTAACCCTAACCCCTAACCCTAACCCTAACCGTAACACTTACCCGTACCTTAACCCTAACCCTACCCTTAACCCTAACCCTAACACAACCCTAACCCTAACACTAACCCTCACCCTTACCCTAACCCTAACCCTAACCCTGACTCTAACATTAACCCTAACCCTTACCCCAACCCTAACCCTAACTCTTACCCTAAGCCTTACCCTTTCCCTAACCCTAAACCTTACCCTAACCCTAATCCTAAACCTAACCCTAACCCTAACCCTCACCCTCACACTTAACCTAAACCTAACCCTAAACCTAACCCTAACCCTAACCCCTAACCCTAACCATTACCCTTACACTAACCCTAACCCTAACCCTAACCCTAAACCTAACCCTCATCCTAACCCTAACCCTAACCCTGACCTTAACCCTAACTCTAACCCTAACCCTAACACTTACCCTTACCCTAACCCTAACCCTAAACCTACCCCTAACCCTAACACTAACCCTTACCCTTACCCTAACGCTAAACCTAACCCTAACCCTAGCCATAAACCTTACCCTTACCCTTACCCTAACCCTAAACCTAACCCAAACCCTAACCCTAACTCTAACACTTACCCTTACCCTAAACCTAAACCTAACCGTTACATTTACCATAACCCTAACCCTAACCTTAACCCCAACCCTAAACCTAACCCTAACCCTAACCCTAACCTTATCCATACCCTAACCCTAACCCTAACCCTAACGCTTACCCTTGCCTAACCCTATACCTAACCCTAACACTTACCCTAACCCTAACCCTTACACTAAGCCTAAACATAACTCTAAACCTAACACTAACCCTAACCCTAACCCTAAACCTAACCCTTACCCTAACCCTAACCCCTAAACCTAACCCTTACCCTACCCCTAATCCTAACACCTAACCCTAACCCTTACCCTAAACCTAACCTTAACCCTAACCCTTACACTAACCCTAAACATAACTCTAACCCTAACCCTAACCCTAACCCTAACCCTAACCCTAAACCTAACCCTTACCCTAATCCTAACCCTAAAACTTAGCCTAACCCTAACCCTACCCCTAACCTTACCCCTAACCATAATCCTAAACCTAATCCTTACCCTTATCCTAACCCTAACCCTAACCCTAACACTAACCCTAAACTTAACCCTAACCCTAACCCTAACCCTTACCTTACCCTAACCCTAACCCTAAACCTAACCCTAACCCTAACGCTAACCTTAACACTTACCCTTACCCTGACCCTAACCCCAACCCTGAAACTAACCCTAACCCTACCCCTAACCCTAACCCCTATCCTCACCCCAACCCTAACTCTAATCCTTACCCTTACCCTAACCCTAACACTAAACCTAACCCTTAGCCTAACCCTAACAGTAACCCTTACACTACCCCTAACCCTCACCCTCACCCCTAAACCTAACCATAAAACTTACTCTAACCTTAACCCTAACCCTTACCCTAACACTAACCCTTAACCTAACCCTATTCCTAACCAGAACCCTAACTCCTAACCCTAACCCTAACCCTAACCCCTAACCCTATCCCTAAACCTAAACCTTACCGTTACCCTAAACCTAATCCTAACCCAACCCCTAACCCCTAACCCTAACCCTTACTCTTACCCTTACCCTAACCCTAACCCTACCCTTAACCCTAACAGTAACACTAACCCTAACCCTTATCCTTACCCTAAACCTAACCCCAACCCTAACACTAACCCTAACCCTAACCGTAACCTCACCCTTACCCAAACCCTAACCCTAACCCTAACCCTTACCCTAACTTTAACCCTACCCCTAATCCTTACCCTATCCCTAACCCTAACCTTAATCCTAACCCTATCCCTAAACCTAACTCTTATCCTTACCCTAACCCTAACCCTAAACCTAAACCTAACCCTAACCCTAACCCTAACTCTTACCCTTTCCCTAACCCTAACCCTAACCATAACTCTAACAGTAAACCCTAAACCAAATCCCAACCCTAACCCTTATCCTTCCCCTAACCCTAAACCTAACCCCTAACCCTAACCCTTCCCCTTACCATTACCCTAACCCTAACGCTAACCTTTACCGTAACCCTAGCCCTAACCCTAAACCTAACCCTAACCCTACCCCTAACCCTTACCCTTGCCCTAACCCTAACCCTAACCTTAACACTTACCCTTACCCTGACCCTAACCCCAACCCTGAAACTAACCCTAACCCTAACCCTAACCCATACCCTTAACCTAACCCTAACTCTAACCCTAACCCTAACCCTAACACTTACCCTTACCCTTACCCTAACCCTAACCCAAACCCTACCATAACACTTACCCTTACCATAATCCTAACCCTAACCCTTACCCTAACCCTAAACCCAACCCTAACCCTAACCCTAACCCTTACCCTAACCCTAACCCTAACCTTAACCCTAACCCTTACCCTTATCCTAAAACTAACCCTAAACCTAACCCTAAACCCAACCCTAACCCTAACCCTTACTCTTACCCTAAACCTAACCCTAAACCTAACTCTAACCCTAACCCTAACCCTAACCCTAAACTTTACCTTTACACTAAACCTAACCCTAACCATTACCCTAACCCTAACCCTAACCATAACCCTTACCCTTACCATAACCCTAACTCTAACCCTTACCCCTATCTCTAACCCTAAACCTTAACCTTACACTAACCCTAACTCTAACCCAAACATGTAACCCGAACCCTAACCCTAACCCTTACCCTTACCCTCACCCTAACCCTAACCTTAACCCTAACCCTAACACTAACCCTAACCCTAAACCTTACCCTTACCCAAACCCTAACCGTAACCCTAACCCTAACCCTATCCCTAACCCTTAGCCTTACCCTAACCCTAACCCTAAACATAACCCTAACCCTAAACCTAAACCTTACCCTTACCCTAACCCTAACATAACCCCTAACTTCACCCTAACCCTAACTCTAACCCTTACCCTTACCCCAACCCTAACACTAAACCTAACCCTTAGCATAACCCTAACAGTTACCCTTACACTACCCCTAACCCTAACCCTAACCCCTAACCCTAACCCTACCCCTTACCCTAACCTTAAACCTAACCCTTACCCTAACCCTAACCCTAACCTTAACCCTAACCCTTACCCTTATCCTAAAACTAACCCTAAACCTAACCCTAAACCCAACCCTAACCCTAACCCTTACCCTTACCCTAAACCTAACCCTAAACCTAACTCTTCCCTAACCCTAACCCTAACCCTAACCCTAAACTTTACCTTTACACTAAAATCTAACCCTAACCATTACCCTAACCCTAACCCTAACCATAACCCTTACCCTTACCATAACCCTAACCCTAACCCTTACCCCTATCTCTAACCCTAAACCTTAACCTTACACTAACCCTAACTCTAACCCAAACATGTAACCCGAACCCTAACCCTAACCCTTACCCTTACCCTCACCCTAACCCTAACCTTAACCCTAACCCTAACACTAACCCTAACCCTAAACCTTACCCTTACCCAAACCCTAACCGTAACCCTAACCCTAACCTCTATCCCTAACCTCTTAGCCTTACCCTAACCCCTAACCCTAAACATAACCCTAACCCTAACCTAAACCTTACCCTTACCTAACCCTAACCATAACCCCTAACTTCACCCTAACCCTAACTCTAACCCTTACCCTTACCCTAACCCTAACACTAAACCTAACCCTTAGCATAACCCTAACAGTTACCCTTACACTACCCCTAACCTAACCCTAACCCCTAACCCTAACCCTACCCCTTACCCTAACCTTAAACCTAACCCTTACCCTAACCCGAAGCCTTACACTAACCCTAATCCTAACCCTTACACTAACCCTATCCCTAACCAGGACCCTAACCCCTAAACCTAACCCTAACCCTAACCATTAATCCTATCCCTAACCCTAAACCTTACGTTACCTTAACCGTAACCCTAAACCTAACCCCTAACCCTAACACTAACGGTAACCCTTCCCCTTCCCCTAACCCTAACCCTACCCTTAACCCCTAACCTAACACAAGCCTAACCCTAACACTAACCCTCACCCTTACCCTAACCCTAACCCTAACTCTGACCCTAACATTAACCCTAAACCTTACTCAAACCCTAACCCTAACCCTAAACCTTCCCTTATCCTAATCCTAACCCTAACCCTAACCCTTACCCTTATCCTAATCCTAAACCTAACCCTAACCCTCACCCTAACCCTAACCCTTACCCATACCCTAACCCTAACTCTAACCCTAACCCTAAAAATTACCCTTTCCCTAACACTAGCACTAAACCTTACCCTAACCCTTTCCCTAACCCTAAACCTTACCTTAAACCTAACCCTAACCCTAACCCTAACCCTTACCATTACCCTAACCCTAACGCTAACCTTTACCGTAACCCTAGCCCTAACCCTAAACCTAACCCTAACCCTACCCCTAACCCTTACCCTTGCCCTAACCCTAACCCTAACCTTAACACTTACCCCCTTACCCTGACCCTAACCCCACCCTGAAACTAACCCTAACCCTAACCCTAACCCATACCCTTAACCTAACCCTAACTCTAACCCTAACCCTAACCCTAACACTTACCCTTACCCTTACCCTAACCCTAACCCAAACCCTACCATAACACTTACCCTTACCATAATCCTAACCCTAACCCTTACCCTAACCCTAAACCCCAACCCTAACCCTAACCCTAACCCTTACCCTAACCCTAACCCCAACCTTAACCCTAACCCTTACCCTTATCCTAAAACTAACCCTAAACCTAACCCTAAACCCAACCCTAACCCTAACCCTTACTCTTACCCTAAACCTAACCCTAAACCTAACTCTAACCCTAACCCTAACCCTAACCCTAACTTTACCTTTACACTAAACCTAACCCTAACCATTACCCTAACCCTAACCCTAACCATAACCCTTACCCTTACCATAACCCTAACTCTAACCCTTACCCCTATCTCTAACCCTAAACCTTAACCTTACACTAACCCTAACTCTAACCCAAACATGTAACCCGAACCCTAACCCTAACCCTTACCCTTACCCTCACCCTAACCCTAACCTTAACCCTAACCCTAACACTAACCCTAACCCTAAACCTTACCCTTACCCAAACCCTAACCGTAACCCTAACCCTAACCCTATCCCTAAACCTTAGCCTTACCCTAACCCTAACCCTAAACATAACCCTAACCCTAAACCTAAACCTTACCCTTACCCTAACCCTAACATAACCCCTAACTTCACCCTAACCCTAACTCTAACCCTTACCCTTACCCCAACCCTAACACTAAACCTAACCTTAGCATAACCCTAACAGTTACCCTTACACTACCCCTAACCCTAACCCTAACCCCTAACCCTAACCCTACCCCTTACCCTAACCTTAAACCTAACCCTTACCCTAACCCTAACCCTAACCTTAACCCTAACCCTTACCCTTATCCTAAAACTAACCCTAAACCTAACCCTAAACCCAACCCTAACCCTAACCCTTACCCTTACCCTAAACCTAACCCTAAACCTAACTCTAACCCTAACCCTAACCCTAACCCTAAACCCTAAACTTTACCTTTACACTAAACCTAACCCTAACCATTACCCTAACCCTAACCCTAACCATAACCCTTACCCTTACCATAACCCTAACCCTAACCCTTACCCCTATCTCTAACCCTAAACCTTAACCTTACACTAACCCTAACTCTAACCCAAACATGTAACCCGAACCCTAACCCTAACCCTTACCCTTACCCTCACCCTAACCCTAACCTTAACCCTAACCCTAACACTAACCCTAACCCTAAACCTTACCCTTACCCAAACCCTAACCGTAACCCTAACCCTAACCCTATCCCTAACCCTTAGCCTTACCCTAACCCTAACCCTAAACATAACCCTAACACTAAACCTAAACCTTACCCTTACCCTAACCCTAACCATAACCCCTAACTTCACCCTAACCCTAACTCTAACCCTTACCCTTAACCCTAACCCTAACACTAAACCTAACCCTTAGCATAACCCTAACAGTTACCCTTACACTACCCCTAACCCTAACCCTAACCCCTAACCCTAACCCTACCCCTTACCCTAACCTTAAACCTAACCCTTACCCTAAGCCGAAGCCTTACACTAACCCTAATCCTAACCCTTACACTAACCCTATCCCTAACCAGGACCCTAACCCCTAAACCTAACCCTAACCCTAACCATTAATCCTATCCCTAACCCTAAACCTTACCGTTACCTTAACCGTAACCCTAAACCTAACCCCTAACCCTAACACTAACCGTAACCCTTCCCCTTCCCCTAACCCTAACCCTACCCTTAACCCTAACCCTAACACAAGCCTAACCCTAACACTAACCCTCACCCTTACCCTAACCCTAACCCTAACTCTGACCCTAACATTAACCCTAAACCTTACTCTAACCCTAACCCTAACCCTAAACCTTCCCCTTATCCTAATCCTAACCCTAACCCTAACCCTTACCCTTATCCTAATCCTAAACCTAACCCTAACCCTCACCCTAACCCTAACCCTTACCCATACCCTAACCCTAACTCTAACCCTAACCCTAAAAATTACCCTTTCCCTAACACTAACACTAAACCTTACCCTAACCCTAACCCTAACCCTAAACCTTACCTTAAACCTAACCCTAACCCTAACCCTAACCCTTATCCTTACCCTAAGCCTATACCTAACCCTAACCTTAACCCTAACCCCTAACCCTTACCCTAACCCTAATCATAAACCTAACCCTTACCCTTACCCTAACCATAACCCTAAACTTAATGCTAACCCTAACCCTAACCCTAACCCTTACCCTAAACCTAACCCTAACCCTAATCCTTCCCCTATATCTAACCGTTACCCTAAACCAAAACCTTACCCTTACCCTAACCCTAACCCTAAACTTAAAGCTAAACCTAACCCCAACCCTAACGCTTACCCAACCCTAACCCTAACCCTAATCCTTACCCTAACCCTAACCCTAACCCTTACGCTAAGCCTTACCCTTACCTTTACCCTAACCCTAAACCTAAACCTAACCCTTACCCTTACACTTACCCTAACCCTAACCCTAACCTTAACCCTAACCCTAACCCTAACCCCTAAGCCTTACCCTAACCCTAATCATAATCCTAACCCTTACCCTTACCCTAAACCTAACCCTAAACTTAATGCTAACCCTAACCATAAACCTAACCCTTACCCTAACCATAACCCTATCCCTAATACTTCCCATAACTCTAACCCTAACCCCAACCCTAACCTTAACCCCAACCCTACCCTAACCTTTACCCTTACCCTAACCCTAAACCTAACCCTAACCCTAACCCTAACCCCAACCCTCACACTCAACCTTACCTTAACCCTACCCTAAACCTAACCCTAACCCTAACTCCTAACCCTAAACCTTACCCTTACCCTAACCCTAACCCTAAACCTAATCCTAACTCTAACACTTACCCTAACCCAAACCCTAACCCTAACCCTAACCTAACCAGAAACCAGACCCTAACCCTAACCCTAACCTTACCCTTACCCTATCCCTAACTCTAACCATAACGCTTTCCCTTGCCCTAACCCTAAACCTAACCCTAACCCTTACACTAAGCCAAACCCTAACCCTAACCCCTAACCCTAACCCTTCCCCTAACACTAACCCTAACCCCTAACCCTAAACCTTACCCTGACCCTAACCCTAACCCTAACCCTTACACTTACCTTAACACTAACCCTAAATCTAACCCTAAACCTAACCCTAACCCTAACCCTAACCCTTACCCTAACCCTAACCCTAACACTTAGCCTAACCCTAACGCTACCCATAACCTTACCCCTAACCCTAACCCAAACCCTAACACTTACCCTAACCCTAACCCTAACCTAACCCTAACCCTAAACCTAACCCTAACCCTAACCAAAACCAAAACCTTAACCCTAACCCTTACCCTTACCCTAACTCTAACCCTAACACTAACCCTTACACTAACCCTAACCTAACCCTAACCCTCATCCTTGCCCTTACGCTAACCCTAACCCTAACCTTAACCCTTACCCTAACCCTAACCCCTAACCCTAACCGTAACCCTATCCTAACCCTAACCATTACACTTACCCTAACCCTAACCCAACCCTAACCCTTACCCTTACCCTAAGCCTAACCCAAAACTTAACCCCAACACTAAACCCAACCCTAATCCATAATCTTACACTAACCTAACACTCACCCTAACCCTAACCCTAACCCCAAACCCTAACCCTAACCCTAAACCTAACCATCACCCTTATCCTAACCCTTACCCTAAACCTAACACTTACCCTTACCCTGACCCCTATCCTAACCCTAAACCTAACCCTAACCCTTACCCTAACCCTAATCCTAACCATAACCCTTACCCTTACCCTAACACTAAACCTAACCCTAACCCTAACCCTAACCCTTTCCCTTATCCTAACCCTAAACCTAACCCTAACCCTTAAACTTACAGTTACCCTAAACCTAACCCTAACCTTACCCTAAACCTAACGCTAACCCTAACTCTTACACTTACCTTAACCCTAACCCTAATCCTAACCCTAACTCTAATCCTAACCCTAACCCTAACCCTTTCCCTAACCCTAACCCTAACCCTTACCCTTACCCAAACTCTAACCCTAACCTTAATCCCAACCCTAAACCTAAACCTAACAATAACCCTAACCCTAACCATTACCCTTACCCTAACCCTAACCCTAACCCTAACAATACCCTAACCCTAACCCTAACCCTACCCCTAAACCTAACCCTAACCCTAAACCTCACCCTTACCCTTACATTAACCCCAACACTAAACCTAACCCTAACCCTAACCATAACAACTAGCCCTAACCCTAAACCTAACCCTAACCCTTACCATTACTTAACCCTAGCACTAACCCTAACACTTACCCTTATACTAACGCTAACCCGAAACCTAACCTTAACGCTATCCCTAACACATACCCTCACCCTAACCCTAACCCTAACTGTAACCCTAAACCTAACCCTAAACCTAATCCTAACCCTAACCCTAACCTATACCCTAACCCTAACTTTACCCCATCACAAAACCTAACCCTAATCCTAAACCTAACCCTTACCCTTACCCTAACCCTACCCCTACCCCTAACCCTAAACCTTACCCTAACTCTAACCCTAATCCTAAACCTAACCCTTACCTAACCCTAACCCTAACCCTAACCCTAACTTAACCCTAACCCTAACCTTAACCCCAACACAAAACCTAAACCTAATCCTAAACCTAACCCTAACCCTAACCATAACCCTAAACCTAACCCTAAACCCTAACCCTAACCCTAACCCTAACCCTGACCCTTACCCTAACCCTAACCCTAACCCTAAACCTTACCCTTACTCTAAACCTAACCCTAACTCTTACCCTAAACCTAACCCAGCCATAACCCTAACACTGACCCTTACCACAACCCTAACCTTAAACTTAACCCCAACCCTAACCTTAACCCTAACTCTAACACTAACCCTTACCCTTAACCTAACCCTGTACCTAACCCTAAACCTAACACTAACCCCTAACCCTAACCCTAATCGTAAACCTAACACTTACCCTTACCCTAACCCTAACCCTAACCTTAATGCTAACCCTAACCCTAACCCTAACTCCTAACCCTAACCCTAAAGCTTAAACTTACCCTGCCCTAACTCTAACCCAAACACGTAACCCTAACCCTGGCCCTAACCCTTACCCTTACCCTCACCGTAACCCTAACCTTAACCCCAACCCTAACACTAACCCTAACCCTTACCCTTACCCTAACACTAACCCTATGCCTAACCCTAAACCTAACCCTAAACCTAACTCTAACCCTAACGCTAACCCTAACCCTAAACCTTACCTTTACCCTAAACCTAACCCTAAAGATTACCCTAACCCTAACCCTAACCCTAACCCTAACCTTTACCCTTACCGTAACCATAACCCTATCCGTAACCCTATCCCCCCCCTAACCCTAAAGCTTAAACTTACCCTGACCCTAACTCTAACCCAAACACGTAAACCTAACCCTGGCCCTAACCCTTACCCTTACCCTCACCGTAACCCTAACCTTAACCCCAACCCTAACACTAACCCTAACCGTAACCCTTAACCTTACCCAAACCCTAACCGTAACCCTAACCCTAACCCTTACCCTTACCCTAACCCTAACCCTATCCCTAACCCTTACCCTTACCCTAACCCTAACCCTAAACATAACCCTAACCCTAACACTAACACTAAATGTAACCCTTAGCATAACCCTAACAGTAACCCTTACACTACCCCTAACCCTAAACCCTAACCCTAACGCTACCCCTTACCATAACCTTAAACCTAACCCTTACCCTAACCCGAAGCCTTACCCTAACCCTAATCCTAACCCTTACACTAACCCTATCCCTAACCAGGACAGTAACCCCTAAACCTAACCCTAACCCTAACCATTAACCCTATCCCTAATCCTAAACCTTACCGTTACCCTAACCCTAACCCTAACCCTAACCCCTAACCCTAACACTAACCGTAACCCTTACCCGTACCCTAAACCCTAACCCTACCCTTAACCCTAACCCTAACACAACCCTAACCCAAACACTAACCCTCACCCTTACCCTAACCCTAACCCTAACCCTGACTCTAACATTAACCCTAACACTCACCCCAACCCTAACCCTAACTCTTACCCTAAGCCTTACCCTTTCCCTAACCCTAAACCTTACCCTAACCCTAATCCTAAACCTAACCCTAACCCTAACCCTCACCCCTCACACTTAACCTAAACCTAACCCTAAACCTAACGCTAACCCTAAACCTAACCCTCATCCTAACCCTAACCCTAACCCTAACCTTAACCCTAACTCTAACCCTAACCCTAACACTTACCCTTACCCTAACCCTAACCTAAACCCTACCCCTAACCCTAACACTAACCCTTACCCTTGCCCTAACCTAACCCTAACCTTAACACTTACCCTTACCCTGACCCTAACCCCAACCCTGAAACTAACCCTAACCCTAACCCTAACCCATACCCTTAACCTAACCCTAACTCTAACCCTAACCCTAACCCTAACACTTACCCTTACCCTTACCCTAACCCTAACCCAAACCCTACCATAACACTTACCCTTACCATAATCCTAACCCTAACCCTTACCCTAACCCTAAACCCAACCCTAACCCTAACCCTAACCCTTACCCTAACCCTAACCCTAACCTTAACCCTAACCCTTACCCTTATCCTAAAACTAACCCTAAACCTAACCCTAAACCCAACCCTAACCCTAACCCTTACTCTTACCCTAAACCTAACCCTAAACCTAACTCTAACCCTAACCCTAACCCTAACCCTAAACTTTACCTTTACACTAAACCTAACCCTAACCATTACCCTAACCCTAACCCTAACCATAACCCTTACCCTTACCATAACCCTAACTCTAACCCTTACCCCTATCTCTAACCCTAAACCTTAACCTTACACTAACCCTAACTCTAACCCAAACATGTAACCCGAACCCTAACCCTAACCCTTACCCTTACCCTCACCCTAACCCTAACCTTAACCCTAACCCTAACACTAACCCTAACCCTAAACCTTACCCTTACCCAAACCTTAACCGTAACCCTAACCCTAACCCTATCCCTAAACCTTAGCCTTACCTAACCCTAACCCTAAACATAACCCTAACCCTAAACCTAAACCTTACCCTTACCCTAACCCTAACATAACCCCTAACTTCACCCTAACCCTAACTCTAACCCTTACCTTACCCCAACCCTAACACTAAACCTAACCCTTAGCATAACCCTAACAGTTTACCCTTACACTACCCCTAACCCTAACCCTAACCCCTAACCCTAACCCTACCCCTTACCCTAACCTTAAACCTAACCCTTACCCTAACCCTAACCCTAACCTTAACCCTAACCCTTACCCTTATCCTAAAACTAACCCTAAACCTAACCCTAAACCCAACCCTAACCCTAACCCTTACCCTTACCCTAAACCTAACCCTAAACCTAACTCTAACCTAACCCTAACCCTAACCCTAACCCTAAACTTTACCTTTACACTAAACCTAACCCTAACCATTACCCTAACCCTAACCCTACCATAACCCTTACCCTTACCATAACCCTAACCCTAACCCTTACCCCTATCTCTAACCCTAAACCTTAACCTTACACTAACCCTAACTCTAACCCAAACATGTAACCCGAACCCTAACCCTAACCCTTACCCTTACCCTCACCCTAACCCTAACCTTAACCCTAACCCTAACACTAACCCTAACCCTAAACCTTACCCTTACCCAAACCCTAACCGTAACCCTAACCCTAACCCTATCCCTAACCCTTAGCCTTACCCTAACCCTAACCCTAAACATAACCCTAACACTAAACCTAAACCTTACCCTTACCCTAACCCTAACCATAACCCCTAACTTCACCCTAACCCTAACTCTAACCCTTACCCTTACCCTAACCCTAACACTAAACCTAACCCTTAGCATAACCCTAACAGTTACCCTTACACTACCCCTAACCCTAACCCTAACCCCTAACCCTAACCCTACCCCTTACCCTAACCTTAAACCTAACCCTTACCCTAAGCCGAAGCCTTACACTAACCCTAATCCTAACCCTTACACTAACCCTATCCCTAACCAGGACCCTAACCCCTAAACCTAACCCTAACCCTAACCATTAATCCTATCCCTAACCCTAAACCTTACCGTTACCTTAACCGTAACCCTAAAACCTAACCCCTAACCCTAACACTAACGGTAACCCTTCCCCTTCCCCTAACCCTAACCCTACCCTTAACCCTAACCCTAACACAAGCCTAACCCTAACACTAACCCTCACCCTTACCCTAACCCTAACCCTAACTCTGACCCTAACATTAACCCTAAACCTTACTCTAACCCTAACCCTAACCCTAAACCTTCCCCTTATCCTAATCCTAACCCTAACCCTAACCCTTACCCTTATCCTAATCCTAAACCTAACCCTAACCCTCACCCTAACCCTAACCCTTACCCATACCCTAACCCTAACTCTAACCCTAACCCTAAAAATTACCCTTTCCCTAACACTAACACTAAACCTTACCCTAACCCTAACCCTAACCCTAAACCTTACCTTAAACCTAACCCTAACCCTAACCCTAACCCTTATCCTTACCCTAAGCCTATACCTAACCCTAACCTTAACCCTAACCCCTAACCCTTACCCTAACCCTAATCATAAACCTAACCCTTACCCTTACCCTAACCATAACCCTAAACTTAATGCTAACCCTAACCCTAACCCTAACCCTTACCCTAAACCTAACCCTAACCCTAATCCTTCCCCTATATCTAACCGTTACCCTAAACCAAAACCTTACCCTTACCCTAACCCTAACCCTAAACTTAAAGCTAAACCTAACCCAACCCTAACACTTACCCAACCCTAACCCTAACCCTAATCCTTACCCTAACCCTAACCCTAACCCTTACGCTAAGCCTTACCCTTACCTTTACCCTAACCCTAACCTAAACCTAACCCTTACCCTTACACTTACCCTAACCCTAACCCTAACCTTAACCCTAACCCTAACCCTAACCCCTAAGCCTTACCCTAACCCTAATCATAATCCTAACCCTTACCCTTACCCTAAACCTAACCCTAAACTTAATGCTAACCCTAACCATAAACCTAACCCTTACCCTAACCATAACCCTATCCCTAATACTTCCCCATAACTCTAACCCTAACCCCAACCCTAACCTTAACCCCAACCCTACGCTAACCTTTACCCTTACCCTAACCCTAAACCTAACCCTAACCCTAACCCTAACCCCAACCCTCACACTCAACCTTACCTTAACCCTACCCTAAACCTAACCCTAACCCTAACTCCTAACCCTAAACCTTACCCTTACCTTAACCCTAACCCTAAACCTAATCCTAACTCTAACACTTACCCTAACCCAAACCCTAACCCTAACCCTAACCTAACCAGAAACCAGACCCTAACCCTAACCCTAACCTTACCCTTACCCTATCCCTAACTCTAACCATAACGCTTTCCCTTGCCCTAACCCTAAACCTAACCCTAACCCTTACACTAAGCCAAACCCTAACCCTAACCCCTAACCCTAACCCTTCCCCTAACACTAACCCTAACCCCTAACCCTAACCCTACCCCTTACCCTAACCTTAAACCTAACCCTTACCCTAACCCTAACCCTAACCTTAACCCTAACCCTTACCCTTATCCTAAAACTAACCCTAAACCTAACCCTAAACCCAACCCTAACCCTAACCCTTACCCTTACCCTAAACCTAACCCTAAACCTAACTCTAACCCTAACCCTAACCCTAACCCTAACCCTAAACTTTACCTTTACACTAAACCTAACCCTAACCATTACCCTAACCCTAACCCTAACCATAACCCTTACCCTTACCATAACCCTAACCCTAACCCTTACCCTATCTCTAACCCTAAACCTTAACCTTACACTAACCCTAACTCTAACCCAAACATGTAACCCGAACCCTAACCCTAACCCTTACCCTTACCCTCACCCTAACCCTAACCTTAACCCTAACCCTAACACTAACCCTAACCCTAAACCTTACCCTTACCCAAACCCTAACCGTAACCCTAACCCTAACCCTATCCCTAACCCTTAGCCTTACCCTAACCCTAACCCTAACATAACCCTAACACTAAACCTAAACTTACCCTTACCCTAACCCTAACCATAACCCCTAACTTCACCCTAACCCTAACTCTAACCCTTACCCTTACCCTAACCCTAACACTAAACCTAACCCTTAGCATAACCCTAACAGTTACCCTTACACTACCCCTAACCCTAACCCTAACCCCTAACCCTAACCCTACCCCTTACCCCTAAACCTTAAACCTAACCCTTACCCTAAGCCGAAGCCTTACACTAACCCTAATCCTAACCCTTACACTAACCCTATCCCTAACCAGGACCCTAACCCCTAAACCTAACCCTAACCCTAACCATTAATCCTATCCCTAACCCTAAACCTTACCGTTACCTTAACCGTAACCCTAAACCTAACCCCTAACCCTAACACTAACCGTAACCCTTCCCTTCCCCTAACCTAACCCTACCCTTAACCCTAACCCTAACACAAGCCTAACCCTAACACTAACCCTCACCCTTACCCTAACCCTAACCCTAACTCTGACCCTAACATTAACCCTAAACCTTACTCTAACCCTAACCTAACCCTAAACCTTCCCCTTATCCTAATCCTAACCCTAACTCTAACCCTTACCCTTATCCTAATCCTAAACCTAACCCTAACCCTCACCCTAACCCTAACCCTTACCCATACCCTAACCCTAACTCTAACCCTAACCCTAAAAATTACCCTTTCCCTAACACTAACACTAAACCTTACCCTAACCCTAACCCTAACCCTAAACCTTACCTTAAACCTAACCCTAACCCTAACCCTAACCCTTATCCTTACCCTAAGCCTATACCTAACCCTAACCTTAACCCTAACCCCTAACCCTTACCCTAACCCTAATCATAAACCTAACCCTTACCCTTACCCTAACCATAACCCTAAACTTAATGCTAACCCTAACCCTAACCCTAACCCTTACCCTAAACCTAACCCTAACCCTAATCCTTCCCCTATATCTAACCGTTACCCTAAACCAAAACCTTACCCTTACCCTAACCCTAACCCTAAACTTAAAGCTAAACCTAACCCCAACCCTAACACTTACCCAACCCTAACCCTAACCCTAATCCTTACCCTAACCCTAACCCTAACCCTTACGCTAAGCCTTACCCTTACCTTTACCCTAACCCTAAACCTAAACCTAACCCTTACCCTTACACTTACCCTAACCCTAACCCTAACCTTAACCCTAACCCTAAACCCTAAGCCTTACCCTAACCCTAATCATAATCCTAACCCTTACCCTTACCCTAAACCTAACCCTAAACTTAATGCTAACCCTAACCATAAACCTAACCCTTACCCTAACCATAACCCTATCCCTAATACTTCCCATAACTCTAACCCTAACCCCAACCCTAACCTTAACCCCAACCCTACCCTAACCTTTACCCTTACCCTAACCCTAAACCTAACCCTAACCCTAACCCTAACCCCAACCCTCACACTCAACCTTACCTTAACCCTACCCTAAACCTAACCCTAACCCTAACTCCTAACCCTAAACCTTACCCTTACCTTAACCCTAACCCTAAACCTAACCCTAACTCTAACACTTACCCTAACCCAAACCCTAACCCTAACCCTAACCTAACCAGAAACCAGACCCTAACCCTAACCCTAACCTTACCCTTTCACCCTATCCCTAACTCTAACCATAACGCTTTCCCTTGCCCTAACCCTAAACCTAACCCTAACCCTTACACTAAGCCAAACCCTAACCCTAACCCCTAACCCTAACCCTTCCCTAACACTAACCCTAACCCCTAACCCTAAACCTTACCCTGACCCCTAACCCTAACCCTAACCCTTACACTTACCTTAACACTAACCCTAAATCTAACCCTAAACCTAACCCTAACCCTAACCCTAACCCTACCCTAACCCTAACCCTAACACTTAGCCTAACCCTAACGCTACCCATAACCTTACCCCTAACCCTAACCCAAACCCTAACACTTACCCTAACCCTAACCCTAACCCTAACCCTAACCCTAAACCTAACCCTAACCCTAACCAAAAC
Source organism: Megascapheus bottae (assembly GCF_031878675.1). NCBI lineage: Eukaryota > Metazoa > Chordata > Mammalia > Rodentia > Geomyidae > Megascapheus > Megascapheus bottae. Next base: position 4,258 of record NW_028327845.1, on the reverse strand, counting down.
CAAAACCTTAACCCTAACCCTTACCCTTACCTAACTCTAACCCTAACACTAACCCTTACACTAACCCTAACCTAACCCTAACCCTCATCCTTGCCCTTACGCTAACCCTAACCCTAACCTTAACCCTTACCCTAACCCTAACCCCTAACCCTAACCGTAACCCTATCCTAACCCTAACCATTACACTTACCCTAACCCTAACCCAACCCTAACCCTTACCCTTACCCTAAGCCTAACCCAAAACTTAACCCCAACACTAAACCCAACCCTAATCCATAATCTTACACACTAACCTAACACTCACCCTAACCCTAACCCTAACCCCAAACCCTAACCCTAACCCTAAACCTAACCATCACCCTTATCCTAACCCTTACCCTAAACCTAACACTTACCCTTACCCTGACCCCTATCCTAACCCTAAACCTAACCCTAACCCTTACCCTAACCCTAATCCTAACCATAACCCTTACCCTTACCCTAACACTAAACCTAACCTAACCCTAACCCTAACCCTTTCCCTTATCCTAACCCTAAACCTAACCCTAACCCTTAAACTTACAGTTACCCTAAACCTAACCCTAACCTTACCCTAAACCTAACGCTAACCCTAACTCTTACATTACCTTAACCCTAACCCTAATCCTAACCCTAACTCTAATCCTAACCCTAACCCTAACCCTTTCCCTAACCCTAACCCTAACCCTTACCCTTACCCAAACTCTAACCCTAACCTTAATCCCAACCCTAAACCTAAACCTAACAATAACCCTAACCCTAACCATTACCCTTACCCTAACCCTAACCCTAACCCTAACAATACCCCTAACCCTAACCCTAACCCTACCCCTAAACCTAACCCTAACCCTAAACCTCACCCTTACCCTTACATTAACCCCAACACTAAACCTAACCCTAACCCTAACCATAACAACTAGCCCTAACCCTAAACCTAACCCTAACCCTTACCATTACTTAACCCTAGCACTAACCCTAACACTTACCCTTATACTAACGCTAACCCTAAACCTAACCTTAACGCTATCCCTAACACATACCCCTCACCCTAACCCTAACCCTAACTGTAACCCTAAACCTAACCCTAAACCTAATCCTAACCCTAACCCTAACCTATACCCTAACCCTAACTTTACCCCATCACAAAACCTAACCCTAATCCTAAACCTAACCCTTACCCTTACCCTAACCCTACCCCTACCCCTAACCCTAAACCTTACCCTAACTCTAACCCTAATCCTAAACCTAACCCTTACCTAACCCTAACCCTAACCCTAACCCTAAACTTAACCCTAACCCTAACCTTAACCCCAACACAAAACCTAAACCTAATCCTAAACCTAACCCTAACCCTAACCATAACCCTAAACCTAACCCTAACCCTAACCCTAACCCTAACCCTGACCCTTACCCTAACCCTAACCCTAAACCTTACCCTTACTCTAAACCTAACCCTAACTCTTACCCTAAACCTAACCCAGCCATAACCCTAACACTGACCCTTACCACAACCCTAACCTTAAACTTAACCCCAACCCTAACCTTAACCCTAACTCTAACACTAACCCTTACCCTTAACCTAACCCTGTACCTAACCCTAAACCTAACACTAACCCTAACCCTAACCCTAATCGTAAACCTAACACTTACCCTTACCCTAACCCTAACCCTAACCTTAATGCTAACCCTAACCCTAACCCTAACTCCTAACCCTAACCCTAAAGCTTAAACTTACCCTGACCCTAACTCTAACCCAAACACGTAACCCTAACCCTGGCCCTAACCCTTACCCTTACCCTCACCGTAACCCTAACCTTAACCCCAACCCTAACACTAACCCTAACCCTTACCCTTACCCTAACACTAACCCTATGCCTAACCCTAAACCTAACCCTAAACCTAACTCTAACCCTAACGCTAACCCTAACCCTAAACCTTACCTTTACCCTAAACCTAACCCTAAAGATTACCCTAACCCTAACCCTAACCCTAACCCTAACCTTTACCCTTACCGTAACCATAACCCTATCCGTAACCCCTATCCCTAACCCTAAAGCTTAAACTTACCCTGACCCTAACTCTAACCCAAACACGTAAACCTAACCCTGGCCCTAACCCTTACCCTTACCCTCACCGTAACCCTAACCTTAACCCCAACCCTAACACTAACCCTAACCGTAACCCTTAACCTTACCCAAACCCTAACCGTAACCCTAACCCTAACCCTTACCCTTACCCTAACCCTAACCCTATCCCTAACCCTTACCCTTACCCTAACCCTAACCCTAAACATAACCCTAACCTAACACTAACACTAAATGTAACCCTTAGCATAACCCTAACAGTAACCCTTACACTACCCCTAACCCTAAACCCTAACCCTAACGCTACCCCCTTACCATAACCTTAAACCTAACCCTTACCCTAACCCGAAGCCTTACCCTAACCCTAATCCTAACCCTTACACTAACCCTATCCCTAACCAGGACAGTAACCCCTAAACCTAACCCTAACCCTAACCATTAAACCCTATCCCTAAATCCTAAACCTTACCGTTACCCTAACCCTAACCCAACCCTAACCCCTAACCCTAACACTAACCGTAACCCTTACCCGTACCCCTAACCCTAACCCTACCCTTAACCCTAACCCTAACACAACCCTAACCCAAACACTAACCCTCACCCTTACCCTAACCCTAACCTAACCCTGACTCTAACATTAACCCTAACACTCACCCCAACCCTAACCCTAACTCTTACCCTAAGCCTTACCCTTTCCCTAACCCTAAACCTTACCCTAACCCTAATCCTAAACCTAACCCTAACCCTAACCCTCACCCTCACACTTAACCTAAACCTAACCCTAAACCTAACGCTAACCCTAAACCTAACCCTCATCCTAACCCTAACCCTAACCCTAACCTTAACCTAACTCTAACCCTAACCCTAACACTTACCCTTACCCTAACCCTAACCCTAAACCTACCCCTAACCCTAACACTAACCCTTACCCTTGCCCTAACCCTAACCCTAACCTTAACACTTACCCTTACCCTGACCCTAACCCCAACCCTGAAACTAACCCTAACCCTAACCCTAACCCATACCCTTAACCTAACCCTAACTCTAACCCTAACCCTAACCCTAACACTTACCCTTACCCTTACCCTAACCCTAACCCAAACCCTACCATAACACTTACCCTTACCATAATCCTAACCCTAACCCTTACCCTAACCCTAAACCCAACCCTAACCCTAACCTAACCCTTACCCTAACCCTAACCCTAACCTTAACCCTAACCCTTACCCTTATCCTAAAACTAACCCTAAACCTAACCCTAAACCCAACCCTAACCCTAACCCTTACTCTTACCCTAAACCTAACCCTAAACCTAACTCTAACCCTAACCCTAACCCTAACCCTAAACTTTACCTTTACACTAAACCTAACCCTAACCATTACCCTAACCCTAACCCTAACCATAACCCTTACCCTTACCATAACCCTAACTCTAACCCTTACCCCTATCTCTAACCCTAAACCTTAACCTTACACTAACCCTAACTCTAACCCAAACATGTAACCCGAACCCTAACCCTAACCCTTACCCTTACCCTCACCCTAACCCTAACCTTAACCCTAACCCTAACACTAACCCTAACCCTAAACCTTACCCTTACCCAAACCCTAACCGTAACCCTAACCCTAACCCTATCCCTAAACCTTAGCCTTACCCTAACCCTAACCCTAAACATAACCCTAACCCTAAACCTAAACCTTACCCTTACCCTAACCCTAACATAACCCCTAACTTCACCCTAACCCTAACCTAACTCACCCTTACCCTTACCCCAACCCTAACACTAAACCTAACCCTTAGCATACTAACCCTAACAGTTACCCTTACACTACCCCTAACCCTAACCCTAACCCCTAACCCTAACCCTACCCCTTACCCTAACCTTAAACCTAACCCTTACCCTAACCCTAACCCTAACCTTAACCCTAACCCTTACCCTTATCCTAAAACTAACCCTAAACCTAACCCTAAACCCAACCCTAACCCTAACCCTTACCCTTACCCTAAACCTAACCCTAAACCTAACTCTAACCCTAACCCTAACCCTAACCCTAACCCTAAACTTTACCTTTACACTAAACCTAACCCTAACCATTACCCTAACCCTAACCCTAACCATAACCCTTACCCTTACCATAACCCTAACCCTAACCCA
>NW_028327844.1:22500-30000 GCF_031878675.1 Megascapheus bottae | reverse complement strand
CCCTAACACTAACCCTAAACCTAACCCTAACCCTTACAGTTTCCCTAACCTAACCCTAACCCTATCACTAAACCTAACCCTAAACCTAAACCTAACCCTAACCCTAACCCTAACCCTTACCGTTTCCCTAACCCTAACCCTAACCCTAACCCTAACCGTAACACTAAACCTAACCATAACTTAAACCTAACCCTAACCCTAACCCCACCCTAACACTAACCCTTCCGTTTCCATAACCCTAACCCTAACCCTAACCCTAACACTAAACCTAACCTAACCCTAGACCTAACCCTAACCCTAACCCTACCCTAACCCTAACCCTTACTGTTTCCCTAACCCTAACCCTAACCCTAACCCTTACCGTTTCCCTACCCCTAACCCTAACCCTAACCCTCACCGTAAACCTAACCCTAACCCTAACACTAACCCTAACCCTAAACCTAACCCTAACCCATACCGTTTCCCTAACCCTAACCATAACCCTAACCCTAACCCTAAACCTAACCCTAATCCTAACCCTACGCCTAACCCTAACCCAAAACCAAACCCTAAACCAAACCCCCTAACCCTAACCTAACCCTAAACCTAACCCTAACCCTTACCGTTTACATAACCCTAACCCTAACCCTAACACTAAACCTAACCCTAACCCTAACCTAACCGTAAAGCTAACACTAAACTTAACCCTAACCATAACCCTAACCCTTAACGTTTCCCTAACCCTAAACCTTATCGTTTCCCTAACCCTAACCCTAACCCTAACCGTAACCCTAACCCTAACCCTAACCCTAAAACTAACCCTAACCCTAACCCTAACCCTCACCCTAACCCTAACCCTAACCCTAAACCTAAACCTTACAGTTTCCCTAACCCTAACCCTAACCGTAACACTAAAGCTAACCCTAACCCTAAAACTAACCCTAACTCTAACCCTTACACTAACCATAACGCTAACCCTAACACTGACCCTAACCCTTACCATTTCCCGAACCGTAACCCTAACCCTAACGCTAACCCTAACCGTAACCATAACCATAAGCCAAAACCTAACCCTAACCCAAACACTAACCCTAAACCTAACCCTAACCCTAAACCTAACCCTAACCCTTACCGTTTCCCTAACGCTAATCCTAACCCTAACACTCACCGTAAACCTAACCCTAACCCTAAACCTAAACCTAAACCTAACCCATACCGTTTCCCTAACCCTAACCATAACCCTAACCCTAACCCTAACTCTAACCGTAACACTAAACCTAACCCTAACCTTAAACCTAACCCTAACCCTAACCGTACCCTAACTCTAACCCTTACCGTTTCCATAACCCTAACCCTAACCCTAACACTAAACCTAACCCTAACCCCAGACCTAACCCTAACCCTAACCCTACCCTAATCCTAACCCTTACAGTTTCCCTAAACCTAACCCTAACCCTAACCCTAACCCTAATGCTAACCCTAACCCTAACACTAACACTAACCAAACCCTTACCGTTTCCCGAACCCTAACCCTAACCCTAACCCTAAACCAAACTCTAACCCTAACGCTAACCCTAACCCTAAGCCTAACCCTAACACTTACACTAACCCTAACCCAGCCCTAACGCTAACCCTAAACCTAACCCTAACCCTAACCCTAATCCTAACCCTAACGCTAACCCTAACCCTAACCCTAACCATAACCATAACCCAAAACCTAACCCTAACCCAATCCCTAACCCTAAACCTAACCCTAACCCTTACCGTTTCCATAACCCTAAACCTAAACCTAACCCTAACCCTAACCCTAACCCTAACCCTAACTCTAAACGTGACCCTAACCCTAAACCTAACTCTAACGCTAACCCTCACCCTAACCATAACCCTAACCCTAACCCCACCCTAACACTAACCCTTCCCGTTTCCATAACCCTAACCCTAACCCTAACCCTAACACTAAACCTAACCTAACCCTAGACCTAACCCTAAACCTAACCCTACCCTAACCCTAACCCTTACTGTTTCCCTAACCCTAACCCTAACCCTAACCCTAACCCTAATGCTAACCCTAAACCTAACCCTAACCCTAACCCTAACCTAACCCTAACCCTTACAGTTTCCCTAACCCTAACCCTAACCCTAACCCTTACGCTAACCCTAACCCTAAACCTAACCCTAACACTAACCCTTACCCTAACCCTAACCCTAACACTAACCCTAAACCTAACCCTAACCCTTACAGTTTCCCTAACCTAACCCTAACCCTATCACTAAACCTAACCCTAAACCTAAACCTAACCCTAACCCTAACCCTAACCCTTACCGTTTCCCTAACCCTAACCCTAAACCTAACCCTAAAACTAACCCTAACCCTAATCCTAACCCTTACCCTAACCCTAACCCTAACCCTAAACCTAAACCTTACAGTATCCCTAACCCTAACCCTAACCGTAACACTAAACCTAACCCTAACCCTAAACCTAACCTTAACTCTAACCCTTACACTAACCCTAACGCTAACCCTAACCCTGACCCTAACCATTACCGTTTCCCGAACCCTAACCCTAACCCTAACCCTAACCCTAAACGTAACCATAACCATAAGCCAAAACCTAACCCTAACCCAAAAAATAACCCTAACCCTAAACCTAACCCTAACCCTTACCGTTTCCCTAACCCAAACCCTAACCCTAAACCTCACCATAAACCTAACCCTAACCCTAAACCTAAACCTAACCCTAACCCATACCGTTTCCCTAACCATAACCATAACCCTAACCCTAACCCTAACTCTAATCGTAACACTAAACCTAGCCCTAACCTTAAACCTAACCCTAACCCTAACCCTACCCTAACTCTAACCCTTACCGTTTCCATAACCCTAAACCTAACCCTAACACTAAACCTAACCCTAACCCTAGACCTCACCCTAACCCTAACCCTACCCTAACCCTAACCCTTACCGTTTCCCTAACCCTAGCACTAACCATAACCCTAAACCTAACCCTAATGCTAACCCTAACACTAACCCTAACACTAACCCTAACCCAAACCCTTACAGTTTCCCGAACCCTAATCCTAACTCTAACCCTAACCCAAACTCTAACCCTAACGCTAACCCTAACCCTAAGCCTAACCCTTACCGTTTCCCGAACCTAACCCTAACCCTAACCCTAACCATAACCCAAAACCTAACCCTAACCCAAACCCGAAGCCTAAACCTAACCCTAACCCTTACCGTTTCCATAACCCTAAACCTAACTCTAAACGTGACCCTAACCCTAACCCTAACTCTAACGCTAACCCTCACCCTAACCATAACCCTAACCCTAAACCTAACCCTAACCCTTACCTAATCCTAACCCTAACCCTAACCCTAACCCTAACCCTAACCTAACCCTAACCCTAATCCTAACCCTAAACCTAACCCTAACCCTTACAGTTTCCCTAACCCTAACCCTAACCCTAACCCTAACCGTAACACTAAACCTAACCCTAACCCTAACCCTAACCCTAACCGTAACACTAAACCTAACCCAAAACCTAACCCTAACCCAAACCCTAACCCTAAACCTAACCCTAACACTTACCATTTCCCTAACCCTAACCCTAACCCTAACCCTCACCGTAAACCTAACCCTAACCCTAACACTAACCCTAACTCTAAACCTAACCCTAACCCATACCGTTGCCCTAATCCTAACCATAACCCTAACCCTAACCTTAAACCTAACCCTAATCCTAACCCTACCCCTAACCCCAACCCAAAACCTAACCCTAAACCAAACCCTAACCCTAACCCTAACACTAAACCTAACCTTAACCCTTACCATTTACCTAACCCTAACCCTAACACTAACCCTAACCCTAACCCTAAACCTAACCTAACCCTAAAGCTAACACTAAACCTAAACCTTAAAGTTTCCCTAACACTAACCCTTATCGTTTACCTAACCCTAAACCTAACCCTAACCCTAACCCTTACCCTAAGCCGAAGCCTAAACCTAACCCTAAACCTAACCCTAACCCTAACACTAAACCTAACCCTAACCCTAAACCTAACCCTAACCCTAACCCTAACCCTTACCGTTTCCCTAACCCTAACCCTAACCCTAACCCTAAACCTAACCCTAACCCTTGCAGTTTCCCTAACCCTAACCCTAACACTAACACTAACACTAAACCTAACCCTAAACCTTAACCTAACCCTAAACCTAACGCTAACCCTAACCCTTACCGTTTCCCTAAACCTAACCCTAACCCTAACCCTAAACCTAACCCTAACCCTAACCCTAACCCTTACCCTTACTCTAAACCTAACCCTAACCCTAACCCTAACCTTTACCGTTTACCTAACCCTAACCCTAAACCTAACCCTAACCTTAACCCTAACCCTAACCCTAAACCTAACCCTAACCCTTACCTAATCCTAACCCTAACTCTAACCCTAACACTAACGCTAACCCTAACCCTAACCCTTAACGAAACCCGAAACCTTACCGTTTCCCTAACCCTAAACCTAACCCTAAACCTAACCCTAACCCTAACCCTAAACCTAACCCTAACCCTAACCCTAACCCTTACCCTAACGCTAACCCTAACCCTAAACCTAAACCTTACAATTTCCCTAACCCTAACCCTAACCCTAACCGTAACACTAAACCTAAGCCTAACCCTAAACCTAACCCTAACTCTAACCCTTACCGTTTCCATACCCTAACCCTAACCCTAACCCTAACCTTAATGCTAACCCTAACCCTTACCCTAACCCTAACCCTTACACTAACCCTAACCCTAACCCTTACACTAACCCTAACGCTAACCCTAACCCTAACCCTAACTCTTACCGTTTCCCGAACCCTAACCCTAACCCTAACCCTAACCATAACCATAACCACAACCCAAAGCCTAACCCTAACCCTAACCCTAACCCTAACCCTAACCCTAACCGTAACACTAAACCTAACCCTAACCTTAAACCTAGCCCTAACCCTAACCCTACCCTAACTCTAACCCTTACCGTTTCCATAACCCTAACCCTAACCCTAACCCTAACCCTAACCCTACCCTAACCCTAAACCTTTCCGTTTCCCTAACCCTAACCCTAACCCTAATCCTAAACCTAATGCTAACCCTAAACCTCACCCTAACCCTCACTCTAAATCTAACCCTAACCCTTACAGTTTCCATAACCCTAACCCTAAACCTAACCCTAATGCTAACCCTAATCCTAATCCTAACCCTAACCCTAACCCTAACCCTAACCCAAACCCTTACCGTTTCCCGAACCCTAAACCTAACCCTAACGCTAACCCTAAACCAAACTCTAAACCTAACGCTAACCCTAACCCTAAGCCTAACCGTAACCCTTACACTAACCCTAACCCTAACCCTAATGCTAACCCTAAACCTAACCCTAACCCTAACCCTAACCCTAACGCTAACCCTAACCCTTACCCTAACCCTTAACGTTTCCCGAACCCTAACCCTAACCCTAACCATAACCATAACCATAACCCAAAACCTAACCCTAACCCAAACCCTAACCCTAACCCTAACCCTAACCCTAACCCTTACCGTTTCCCTAACCCTAACCCTAACCCTAACCCTCACCGTAAACCTAACCCTAACCATAACACTAACCCTAACCCTAAACCTAACCCTAACCCATACCGTTTCCCTAACCCTAACCCTAACCCTAACCCTAACCCTAACCATAACCTTAACCATAACCATAGCCCAAAACCTAACCCTAACCCAAACCCTAACCCTAAACCTAACCCTAAACCTTACCGTTTCCCTAACCCTAACCCTAACCCTAACCCTCACCGTAAACCTAACCCTAACCCTAACACTAACCCTAAACCTAAACCTAACCCTAATCCATACTGTTTCCCTAACCCTAACCATAACCCTAACCCTAACCCTAAACCTAACCCTAATACTAACCTTACCCCAAACCCTAACCCAAAACCTAACCCTAAACCAAACACTAACCCTAACCCTAACCCTAACCCTTACCGTTTACCTAACACTAACCCTAACCCTAACCCTAAACCTAACCCTTACCCTTACCCTAACCCTAACCCTAACCCTAACCCTAACCTTTACCGTTTCCCTAACCCTAATCCTAACTCTAATGCTAACCCTAACGCTAACCCTACCCCTAACCCTAACCCTTACCCTTACTCTAAACCTAACCCTAACCCTAACCCTAACCTTTACCGTTTACCTAACCCTAACCCTAAACCTAACCCTAACCTTAACCCTAACCCTAACCCTAAACCTAACCCTAACCCTTACCTAATCCTAACCCTAACTCTAACCCTAACACTAACGCTAACCCTAACCCTAACCCTTAACGAAACCCGAAACCTTACCGTTTCCCTAACCCTAAACCTAACCCTAAACCTAACCCTAACCCTAACCCTAAACCTAACCCTAACCCTAACCCTAACCCTTACCCTAACGCTAACCCTAACCCTAAACCTAAACCTTACAATTTCCCTAACCCTAACCCTAACCCTAACCGTAACACTAAACCTAAGCCTAACCCTAAACCTAACCCTAACTCTAACCCTTACCGTTTCCATACCCTAACCCTAACCCTAACCCTAACCTTAATGCTAACCCTAACCCTTACCCTAACCCTAACCCTTACACTAACCCTAACCCTAACCCTTACACTAACCCTAACGCTAACCCTAACCCTAACCCTAACTCTTACCGTTTCCCGAACCCTAACCCTAACCCTAACCCTAACCATAACCATAACCACAACCCAAAGCCTAACCCTAACCCTAACCCTAACCCTAACCCTAACCCTAACCGTAACACTAAACCTAACCCTAACCTTAAACCTAGCCCTAACCCTAACCCTACCCTAACTCTAACCCTTACCGTTTCCATAACCCTAACCCTAACCCTAACCCTAACCCTAACCCTACCCTAACCCTAAACCTTTCCGTTTCCCTAACCCTAACCCTAACCCTAATCCTAAACCTAATGCTAACCCTAAACCTCACCCTAACCCTCACTCTAAATCTAACCCTAACCCTTACAGTTTCCATAACCCTAACCCTAAACCTAACCCTAATGCTAACCCTAATCCTAATCCTAACCCTAACCCTAACCCTAACCCTAACCCAAACCCTTACCGTTTCCCGAACCCTAAACCTAACCCTAACGCTAACCCTAAACCAAACTCTAAACCTAACGCTAACCCTAACCCTAAGCCTAACCGTAACCCTTACACTAACCCTAACCCTAACCCTAATGCTAACCCTAAACCTAACCCTAACCCTAACCCTAACCCTAACGCTAACCCTAACCCTTACCCTAACCCTTAACGTTTCCCGAACCCTAACCCTAACCCTAACCATAACCATAACCATAACCCAAAACCTAACCCTAACCCAAACCCTAACCCTAACCCTAACCCTAACCCTAACCCTTACCGTTTCCCTAACCCTAACCCTAACCCTAACCCTCACCGTAAACCTAACCCTAACCATAACACTA
>NW_028327844.1:12500-17500 GCF_031878675.1 Megascapheus bottae | reverse complement strand
TAGCAGATAGAGCTATATGAGTGGTAGTGCTGTCTCGGTTGTAGTCGATGAAGCAACACGCAGAAATAAAAGAACGTACACTGAAGTTGAACGAGGAAGAATAAAATACCACTATCAGGCAAGAGGTTCCTCAGCAGAAAGAGCAATGCCATAGGAGGTGAAACGGCAAAATAAGGTATCCATTACACAGGATGAAATCTTCCAAGAAGTAAAAGGAGACACCTTGAAGCTGCTTAGGGGACAATGAACGACCACGATAACCAAACAACTCCTAGCAGCTAGAGCATTGTCGGTGGCAGTAGGGTCCCCATTGTACTTGCTCAGAGACCAGGCAGGAATAAAACCAGGTACACTGAAGCAGATGCACTGAAGGTGCAGGGGGTGGAAATATAATACCCCGCTTAGAAAAAAACGATCTTAGCAGATCGAGCAATTCCGTAGGAAGCTCAACGGCAAAATCCTGTACCAATTACACTGAACGAAATCCTCGAAGAGGTAACACGAGATACATTGCAGTTGCTGGTGGTCAAAGAAATGACCACGTTCACAAGAACAGCTCTAGGAGATAGAGCAATTTCGGTGGAAGTACAGTCTCCCTTGTACCTGCTCAGAGACCACGACCAAATAAAAGCTGGTACACTGAAGTTGAACGAGGAAGCATATAATACCCCGCTTAGCAGAAAGAGCAATGCCGTAGAAATTTGAACGGCAAAATGCAGTAAGCATTACACTGGATGAAAACGTCCAAGAACTAAATCCAGATACATTGATGTTGCTTGTGGTAGAAGAAATGACCACACATACACAGAACAACTCTTAGCAGATAGAGGTATATGAGTGGTAGTACTATCTCGGTTGTAATGGATGAAGCACCACGCAGAAATAAAAGCAGGTACACTGAAGTTGAACGAGGAAGGATAAAATATCCCTATTAGGCAAGAGGTTCCTCAGCAGAAAGAGCAATGCCGTAGGAGGTGCAACGGCAAAATACAGTATCCATTACCCAGGATGAAATCTTCCAAGAAGTAAAAGCAGACACCTTGAAGCTGCTTAGTGGACAATGAACGACCACGTTAACCGAACAACTCCTACCAGATAGGGAGTAGACTGTTCGTTGTACATGCTCAGACACCACGACGAAATAAAAGCAGGTACAATGAAGTTGAAAGAGGAAGAATAAAATACCCCGCTTAGACAAGAAGGTTGTTAGCAGAAAGAGCAATGCCGTAGGGAGTGCAACAGCAAAATCCATGACACTCTCTGAAAACCTAAAGGAAGTGAACCGAGATACATTGAAGTTACTTGGGGTAGCAGAAATGCCCAGGTTTACACAGAACAAATGATACTAGATAGAACAATGTCAATGGTAGTTCAGTCTCCGTTGTACTTGAGGAAGCATCACGCAGAAATAAAAGCAGGTATACTGAAGTTGAACGAGGAAGAATAAAATAACCCGATTAGACAAGAGGGTCCTCAGCACAAAGAGTAATGCCGTAGGAGGTTCAACGGCAAAATACAGTATCCATTACCCAGGATGAAATCTTCCAAGAAGTAAAGGCAGATGTAAACCAGGTACACTGAAGCAGATACACTGAAGGTGCAGGCTGGGGAAATATAATACCCGCTTAGACAAAAACGACCTTAGCAAATCGAACAATTCCGTAGGAAGCTCAACAGCAAAATCCAGAACCAATTACACTGAATGAAATCCTCGAATTAACACGAGATACATTGAAGTTGCTGGTGGTCAAAGAAATGACCACGTTCACGAGAACAACTCTAGGAGATAGAGCAATTTCGGTGGAAGTACAGTATCCCTTGTATCTGCTGAGAGACCACGACGAAATAAAAGCTGGGACACTGAAGTTGAACGAGGAAGCATATAATACCCTGCTTAGCAGAAAGAGCAATGCAGTAGAAACTTGAACGGCAAAATCCTGTAAGCATTACTCTGGATGAAAACGTCCAACACCAAAACCAGATACTTTGAAGTTGCTTGTGGTAGAAGAAATGACCACGACTACAGAGAACAACTCTTAGCAGATAGAGCTATATGAGTGGTAGTACTCTCTCGGTTGTAGTGGATGAAGCAACACGCAGAAATAATAGCAGGTACACTGAAGTTGAACAAGGAAGGATGAAATATCCCGATTAGACAAGAAGTTCCTCAGCAGAAAGAGCAAACCCTAACCCTAACCCTAACGCTAAACCTAACCGTAATCCTTACCCTACCCCTAACCCTAACCCTAATCTAAACCTCTAATCTAACCCTAACACTTACCATTTCCCCAACCCTAACCCTAACCCTAACTCTACCCCTAACCCTTACCGTTTCCCTAACCCTAACCCTAACTCTAACCCTAACGCTAAAACCTAACCCTAACCCAAAACCTAACCCTAACCCTAACCCTAACCCTAACCCAAACCCTAACCCTAAACCTAACCCTAACCCATACCGTTTCCCTAACCCTAACCCTAACCCTAACCCTAACCCTAAACCTAACCCTAATCCTAACCCTACCCCTAACCCTAACCCAAAACCTAACCCTAAACCAAACGCTAACCCTAACCCTAACCCTAAACCTAACCCTAAACCTTAACGTTTACCTAACCCTAACCCCAACCCTAACACTAAACCTAACCCTAACCCTAACCTAACACTAAAGCTAACACTAAACCTAACCCTAACCCTAACCCTTAACGTTTCCCTAACCCTAGCCCTTACCCTAAGCCGAAGCCTAACCCTAACCCTAAACCTAAACCTAACCCTAACCCTAATCCTAACCCTTACCGTTTCCCTAACCCTAACCATTACCGTTTCCCTAAACCTAACCCTTACCGTTTCCTAACTCTAACCCTAACCTTACCATTTCCCTAATCCTAAACCTAAACCTAACCCTAACCCTAACCCCAACCCTAACCCTAACCCTCACCCTTACCGTTTCCCTAACCCTAACCCTAACCCTAACCTTAACCCTAACCCTAACCCTAACGCTAACCCAAAACCTAAACCTAACCCTTACCCTTACCCTAACCCTAGCCCGAACCCGAACCCTAACCTTTAACGTTTCCCTAACCCTAACCCTAACTCTAAAGCTAACCCTAACGCTAACCCTACCGCTAACCCTAACCCTTACCCTTACCCTTACTCCTAAACCTAACCCTAACCCTAACCCTAACCTTTACCGTTCCCTAACCCTAACCCTAAACCTAACCCTAACCCTAACCCTAACCCTAAACCTAACCTAACCTTACCTAATCCTAACCCTAACCCTAACACTAACGCTAACCCTAACCCTTAACCTAACCCGAACCCTTACCGTTTCCCTAACCCTAACACTAAACCTAACCCTAACCCTAACTCTAACCTAACACTAAAGCTAACACTAACCCTAACCCTAACCCTAACCCTTAACGTTTCCCTAACCGTAAACCTTATCCTAAGCCGAAGCCTAACCCTAACCCTAAACCTAACCCTAACCCTAACCCTAATCCTAACCTTACCGTTTCCCTAACTCTAACCCTAACCTTACCATTTCCCTAATCCTAAACCTAAACCTAACCCTAACCCTAACCCCAACCCTTACCCTAACCCTCACCCTTACCGTTTCCCTAACCCTAACCCTAACCTTAACCCTAACCCTAACCCTAACGATAACCCAAAACCTAACCCTAACACTTACCCTTACCCTAACCCTAACCCGAACCCGAACCCTAACCTTTACCGTTTCCCTAACCCTAACCCTAACTCTAACGCTAACCCTAACGCTAACCCTACCGCTAACCCTAAACCTTACCCTTACCCTTACTCTAAACCTAACCCTAACCCTAACCCTAACCTTTACCGTTTCCCTAAACCTAACCCTAACCCTAATCCTAACCCTAAACCTAACCCTAACCCTTACCTAATCCTAACCCTAACCCTAACACTAACGCTAACCCTAACCCTTAACCTAACCCGAACCCTTACCGTTTCCCTAACCCTAACCCTAAACCTAAACCTAACCCTAACCCTAACCCTTACAGTTTCTCTAACCCTATCCCTAATCCTAACCCTAACACTAAACATAACCCTAACCCTAAACCTAACCCTAACCCTAACCCTAACCCTTACAGTTTCCCTAACCCTAACCCTAACCCTAACACTAAACCTAAACCTAAACTTAAACCTAACCCTAACCCTAACCCTAACCCCTACCATTTCCCTAACAATAACCCTAAGCCTAACCCTTACCCTTACCCTAACCCTAACCCTAAAATCCTAACCCTAACCCTTACCGTTTCCGTAACCCTAACCCTAACTCTAAACGTGACCCTAACATAAACCCTAACTCTAACGCTAACTGTCACCCTAAACCTAACCCTAACCCTAAACCTAACCCTAACCCTTACCTAATCCTAACCCTAACCCTTAACCTAACCCGAACCCTTACCATTTCCCTAACCCTACTCTAACCCTAACCATAACCTACCCTAACCCTAACCCTAACCCTAACCCTAAATCTAACCCTAAACCTAAACCTAACCCTAACCCTAACCCTAAACCTAACCCTAACCCTTACCGTTTCCCTAACCCTAACCCTAAAGCTAACCCTAACCCCAACCCTAACCCTTAAAGTTTCCCTAACCCTAACCCTGACACTAACCCTAACACTAAACTTAACCCTAACCCTAAACCTAACCCTTACCCTTACCCTAACCCTAACCCTAACCCTAACCCTAACCTTTACCGTTTCCCTAACCCTAAACCTAACCCTAATCCTAACCCTAACCCCTACCGTTTCCCTAACCCTAACACTAACAATAACCCTAAGCCTAACCCTTACCTTACCCTAACCATAACCCTAACCCTAACACTATAATCCTAACCCTAACCCTTACCGTTTCCGTAACCCTAACCCTAACTCTAAACGTGACCCTAACCCTAACCCTAACTCTAACGCTAACCCTCACCCTAACACTAACCCTAACCCTAAACCTAACACTAACACTTACCTAAT
>NW_028327844.1:7500-10000 GCF_031878675.1 Megascapheus bottae | reverse complement strand
AACCTTACCCCAAACCCTAACCCAAAACCTAACCCTAAACCAAACACTAACCCTAACCCTAACCCTAACCCTTACCGTTTACCTAACACTAACCCTAACCCTAACCCTAAACCTAACCCTTACCCTTACCCTAACCCTAACCCTAACCCTAACCCTAACCTTTACCGTTTCCCTAACCCTAATCCTAACTCTAATGCTAACCCTAACGCTAACCCTACCCCTAACCCTAACCCTTACCCTTACTCTAAACCTAACCCTAACCCTAACCCTAACCTTTACCGTTTACCTAACCCTAACCCTAAACCTAACCCTAACCTTAACCCTAACCCTAACCCTAAACCTAACCCTAACCCTTACCTAATCCTAACCCTAACTCTAACCCTAACACTAACGCTAACCCTAACCCTAACCCTTAACGAAACCCGAAACCTTACCGTTTCCCTAACCCTAAACCTAACCCTAAACCTAACCCTAACCCTAACCCTAAACCTAACCCTAACCCTAACCCTAACCCTTACCCTAACGCTAACCCTAACCCTAAACCTAAACCTTACAATTTCCCTAACCCTAACCCTAACCCTAACCGTAACACTAAACCTAAGCCTAACCCTAAACCTAACCCTAACTCTAACCCTTACCGTTTCCATACCCTAACCCTAACCCTAACCCTAACCTTAATGCTAACCCTAACCCTTACCCTAACCCTAACCCTTACACTAACCCTAACCCTAACCCTTACACTAACCCTAACGCTAACCCTAACCCTAACCCTAACTCTTACCGTTTCCCGAACCCTAACCCTAACCCTAACCCTAACCATAACCATAACCACAACCCAAAGCCTAACCCTAACCCTAACCCTAACCCTAACCCTAACCCTAACCGTAACACTAAACCTAACCCTAACCTTAAACCTAGCCCTAACCCTAACCCTACCCTAACTCTAACCCTTACCGTTTCCATAACCCTAACCCTAACCCTAACCCTAACCCTAACCCTACCCTAACCCTAAACCTTTCCGTTTCCCTAACCCTAACCCTAACCCTAATCCTAAACCTAATGCTAACCCTAAACCTCACCCTAACCCTCACTCTAAATCTAACCCTAACCCTTACAGTTTCCATAACCCTAACCCTAAACCTAACCCTAATGCTAACCCTAATCCTAATCCTAACCCTAACCCTAACCCTAACCCTAACCCAAACCCTTACCGTTTCCCGAACCCTAAACCTAACCCTAACGCTAACCCTAAACCAAACTCTAAACCTAACGCTAACCCTAACCCTAAGCCTAACCGTAACCCTTACACTAACCCTAACCCTAACCCTAATGCTAACCCTAAACCTAACCCTAACCCTAACCCTAACCCTAACGCTAACCCTAACCCTTACCCTAACCCTTAACGTTTCCCGAACCCTAACCCTAACCCTAACCATAACCATAACCATAACCCAAAACCTAACCCTAACCCAAACCCTAACCCTAACCCTAACCCTAACCCTAACCCTTACCGTTTCCCTAACCCTAACCCTAACCCTAACCCTCACCGTAAACCTAACCCTAACCATAACACTAACCCTAACCCTAAACCTAACCCTAACCCATACCGTTTCCCTAACCCTAACCCTAACCCTAACCCTAACCCTAACCATAACCTTAACCATAACCATAGCCCAAAACCTAACCCTAACCCAAACCCTAACCCTAAACCTAACCCTAAACCTTACCGTTTCCCTAACCCTAACCCTAACCCTAACCCTCACCGTAAACCTAACCCTAACCCTAACACTAACCCTAAACCTAAACCTAACCCTAATCCATACTGTTTCCCTAACCCTAACCATAACCCTAACCCTAACCCTAAACCTAACCCTAATACTAACCTTACCCCAAACCCTAACCCAAAACCTAACCCTAAACCAAACACTAACCCTAACCCTAACCCTAACCCTTACCGTTTACCTAACACTAACCCTAACCCTAACCCTAAACCTAACCCTTACCCTTACCCTAACCCTAACCCTAACCCTAACCCTAACCTTTACCGTTTCCCTAACCCTAATCCTAACTCTAATGCTAACCCTAACGCTAACCCTACCCCTAACCCTAACCCTTACCCTTACTCTAAACCTAACCCTAACCCTAACCCTAACCTTTACCGTTTACCTAACCCTAACCCTAAACCTAACCCTAACCTTAACCCTAACCCTAACCCTAAACCTAACCCTAACCCTTACCTAATCCTAACCCTAACTCTAACCCTAACACTAACGCTAACCCTAACCCTAACCCTTAACGAAACCCGAAACCTTACCGTTTCCCTAACCCTAAACCTAACCCTAAACCTAACCCTAACCCTAACCCTAAACCTAACCCTAACCCTAACCCTAACCCTTACCCTAACGCTAACCCTAACCCTAAACCTAAACCTTACAATTTCCCTAACCCTAACCCTAACCCTAACCGTAACACTAAACCTAACCCTAACCCTAAACCTAAC
>NW_028327844.1:0-2500 GCF_031878675.1 Megascapheus bottae | reverse complement strand
CCTAACCCTAACCCTAAACCTAACCCTACCCTAACTCTAACCCTTACCGTTTCCCTAACCCTAATCCTAACCCTAACCCTAACACTAAACCTAAACCTAACCCTAACCCTTACAGTTTCCCTAAACCTAACCCTAACCCTAACCCTAACCCTAACACTAAACCTAACCCTAACCCTAACCCTTACCGTTTCCCTAAGCCTAACCCTAACCTTAACCCTAACCCTAACGCTAACCCTAACCCTAACCCTAACCCTTACCCTTACCCTAACCCTAACCCTAACCCTAACCCTAACCAGAGGCATAATACAGTAGCCATTACCCAGGAAGAAATATTTCAAGAAGTAAAAGCAGACACCTTGAAGCTGCTTAGGGGACAATGACCGACCACGTTAAACGTGCAACTCCTACCAGATAGAGCATTGTCAGTGGCATTAGGTTCCCCATTGTACTTGCTCAGAGACCAGGCAGATGTAAACCAGGTACACTGAAGCAGATACACTGAAGTTGCAGGTGGTGGAAATATAATACCCCACTTCTACAAAAACGATTTTAGCAGATCGAACAATTCCGTAGGAAGCTCATCGGAAAAATCCTGTACCAATTTCACTGAATGAAATCCTTGATGAAGTAACATGAGATACATTGAAGTTGCTTGTGGTCAAAGAAATGACCACGTTCACAAGAACAACTCTAGGAGATAGAGCAATTTCGGTGGAAGTACAGTCTCCCTTGTACCTGCTCAGAGACCACGACCAAATAAAAGCTGGTACACTGAAGTTGAACGAGGAAGCATATAATACCCCGCATAGCAGAAAGAGCAATGCCGTAGAAATTTGAACGGCAAAATGCAGTAAGCATTACACTGGATGAAAACGTCCAAGAACTAAAACCAGATACATTGAAGTTGCTTGTGGTAGAAGAAATGATCAAGCCTACACAGAACAACTCTTAGCAGATAGAGCTATATGAGTGGTAGTGCTGTCTCGGTTGTAGTCGATGAAGCAACACGCAGAAATAAAAGAACGTACACTGAAGTTGAACGAGGAAGAATAAAATACCACTATCAGGCAAGAGGTTCCTCAGCAGAAAGAGCAATGCCATAGGAGGTGAAACGGCAAAATAAGGTATCCATTACACAGGATGAAATCTTCCAAGAAGTAAAAGGAGACACCTTGAAGCTGCTTAGGGGACAATGAACGACCACGATAACCAAACAACTCCTAGCAGCTAGAGCATTGTCGGTGGCAGTAGGGTCCCCATTGTACTTGCTCAGAGACCAGGCAGGAATAAAACCAGGTACACTGAAGCAGATGCACTGAAGGTGCAGGGGGTGGAAATATAATACCCCGCTTAGAAAAAAACGATCTTAGCAGATCGAGCAATTCCGTAGGAAGCTCAACGGCAAAATCCTGTACCAATTACACTGAACGAAATCCTCGAAGAGGTAACACGAGATACATTGCAGTTGCTGGTGGTCAAAGAAATGACCACGTTCACAAGAACAGCTCTAGGAGATAGAGCAATTTCGGTGGAAGTACAGTCTCCCTTGTACCTGCTCAGAGACCACGACCAAATAAAAGCTGGTACACTGAAGTTGAACGAGGAAGCATATAATACCCCGCTTAGCAGAAAGAGCAATGCCGTAGAAATTTGAACGGCAAAATGCAGTAAGCATTACACTGGATGAAAACGTCCAAGAACTAAATCCAGATACATTGATGTTGCTTGTGGTAGAAGAAATGACCACACATACACAGAACAACTCTTAGCAGATAGAGGTATATGAGTGGTAGTACTATCTCGGTTGTAATGGATGAAGCACCACGCAGAAATAAAAGCAGGTACACTGAAGTTGAACGAGGAAGGATAAAATATCCCTATTAGGCAAGAGGTTCCTCAGCAGAAAGAGCAATGCCGTAGGAGGTGCAACGGCAAAATACAGTATCCATTACCCAGGATGAAATCTTCCAAGAAGTAAAAGCAGACACCTTGAAGCTGCTTAGTGGACAATGAACGACCACGTTAACCGAACAACTCCTACCAGATAGGGAGTAGACTGTTCGTTGTACATGCTCAGACACCACGACGAAATAAAAGCAGGTACAATGAAGTTGAAAGAGGAAGAATAAAATACCCCGCTTAGACAAGAAGGTTGTTAGCAGAAAGAGCAATGCCGTAGGGAGTGCAACAGCAAAATCCATGACACTCTCTGAAAACCTAAAGGAAGTGAACCGAGATACATTGAAGTTACTTGGGGTAGCAGAAATGCCCAGGTTTACACAGAACAAATGATACTAGATAGAACAATGTCAATGGTAGTTCAGTCTCCGTTGTACTTGAGGAAGCATCACGCAGAAATAAAAGCAGGTATACTGAAGTTGAACGAGGAAGAATAAAATAACCCGATTAGACAAGAGGGTCCTCAGCACAAAGAGTAATGCCGTAGGAGGTTCAACGGCAAAATACAGTATCCATTACCCAGGATGAAATCTTCCAAGAA
>NW_028327843.1:70000-76524 GCF_031878675.1 Megascapheus bottae | reverse complement strand
TTAACCTTAACCCCAACCTTAAACCTAACCCTAACCCTAACCCTAACCCTTACCCTAACCGTAACCCTAACCCTTACCCTAACCATAACCCTAATCTTAACCCTAACCCTTACCCTTACCCTCACCCTAAACTTAACTCTAACATTTATCCTTACCCTAACCCTAACCCTAAACCTAAACCTAACCCTAAACCTCACGCTAACCCTTACCCTTACCCTAACCCTAACCGTAAACCTAAGCCTGACCATAACTTTATCCCTAACCCTTACCCTTACCCTAACCCTAACCGTAACACTAACCCTAACCCTAACACTTACCCTAACCCTAACCCTAACCCTAACACATAACCTTACCCTAACCCTAACCCTAACCCTAACCCTAAACCTAACCCTAATCCTAACCCTAACCCTAAGCATAACCCTAACCCTAACTCTAATCCTTAAACGTACCCTAAACCTAAAACTAAACTTAACCCTAACCCTAAGCCTAACCCTAACCCTAACCCTTACCCTTACCCTATCCCTAACCCTAAACCTAACCCTAACCGTGACCCTAACAATTACCCTAACCCTAATCCTAACCCTAATCCTAACCCTAACCCTTACCCTTACCCTAACCCTAACGCTAACCCTAAAGCTAACCCTAACTCTTACCCTAAACCTAACCCTTACCCTTTCCCTAAGCCTAACCCTAACCTCTAAACTAACCCTACCCTAACCCTAACACTTACCCTAACCCTAACCCTAAGCTTAAACCCTAAACCTAAACCAAAACCTAACCCTTATCCTTACCCTTATCCTAAACCTAACCATAACACTAAAACTTACCCTTACCCTAAACCCTACCCTAACCCTAACCCTAACCCTAACCCTTACCTTAACCCTAACCCTAACCTTAACCCTTACCCTTACCCTTAGCCTAACCCTAAACCTAACCCTAACCCTAACCCTTACCCTAACCCTTACCCTTACCCTAAACCTAACCCTAACCCTAACCCTAACACTTGCCCTTAACCTAACCCTAACCCTAAACCCAACCGTAACCCTTACACTTAATCTCACCCTAACCTTAACCATAACCCTTACCCTAACCCTAACCTTTACTCTAACCCATATCCTTACCCTAACCCTAAACCCAAACCTAACCCTACCCGTAAACCTAACCCTTACCCTTAGACTAACCCTAACCATTAACCTAACACTAAACCTTACCCTTACCCTAACCCTAACCCTAACTCTAACACTTACCCTAACGCTAACCCAAACCCTTACCATTACCCTAACACTAACCCTAACCTTAACCATAACCATAACCCTAACCCTACCCCTTGCCATAACCCTAACTCGAAACCTAACCGGAACCCTAACCCTATCCCTAACCCTAACTCTTATCCTTACCCTAACCCTAACCCTAACCTAACACTAACCCTAACCCTAACCCTAACCCTTACCCTTAACCTAAACCTAACCCTAAACCTAACTCTAACCCTAACCCTAACTCTTACCCTAACCCTTACCCTAACCCTAACCCTAACCCTAACCTTAATCCTTACCCTTACCGTAAATCTAACCATAATCCTAACCCTAAACTTAACCCTAACCCTAACCCTAAACCTTACCCTTACCCTTACCCTAACCCTATCCCTAAACGGAACCCTAACCCTAACCCTAACCTTATCCCTAACCATAACCTAACCCTTACACTTACACTAACCCTAAACCTTACCCTAACCTTAACCCTAACCCTAACCATAACCCTTACCCTTACCCTAACCCTAACCCCAAAACTAACCCTATCATTAACCCTAATCCTAACCCCTAAGCCTAACCCTAACCCTAACCCTTATCCTAACACTAACCGTAATCCCTAACCCTAACCCTAACCCTAACCCTAACGCTAACCCTAACCCTAACCTTAATGCTAACCCTAAACCTAACGCTTACCCTTACCCTAACTGTAACCCTAACCCTAACCCTTACCCTAACCCTAACCCTAACCCTTACCCTAACCGTAACCCTAAACCTAACCTCAAACTTAACCCTAACCCTAACCCTAACCCTAACCCTAACCTCAAACTTATCCCTAAACCTAGCCCTACCCCTAACCCTTACCCTTACCTAACACTAAGCCTAACCGTAACCCTAAATCTAACCCTAACCATTACCCTAACGATAACCCTAAACCTAACCCTAAACCTAACCCTAAACCTAGCCCTAACCTTAACCCTTACCCTAACCCTAACCTAACCATTACCCTTACCTAACCCTAACCCTAACCTTAACCCCAACCTTAAACCCTAACCCTAACCCTAACCCTAACCCTTACCCTAACCCTAAGCTTAACCCTAACCCTTACCCTTACGCTCACCCTAACCTTAACTCTAACATTTATCCTTACCCTAACCCCTAACCCTAACCCTAACCCTTATCCTAACCCTAACCCTAACCCTAACCCTTACCTTTACCCTAACCCTAAACCTAACCCTAACCCTAACCCTAACCTTTACACTTACCCTAACCTTAACCCGAACCCTAAAACTAACTCTAACCCTAACCCTAAACCTTACCCTTACCTTAACCGTAACCCTAACCTTCACCCTTACGCTTACCCTAACGCTAAACCTAACCCTAACCCTAACCCTAACCCTAACCCTAAACCGAACACATACCCTTACCCTAACCCTAACCGTAACCCTAACCCTAAAACTAACCCTAACCCTAACCCTAACCCTAACCCTAAACCTTACCCTAACCCTAACCCTAACCCTAACCCTAACCCTTACCCTAACCCTAACCCTAACCCTAAAACTAACTCTAACCCTAACCCTAAACCTTACCCTTACCTTAACCCTAACCCTAACCTTAACCCCAACCCTAAACCTAATCCTATCCCTAACACTAACCCTTACCCTAACCCTAACCCTAACCCTAATCTCAAACTTAAACCTATCCCTAACCCTAAAACTAACCGAAAACCTTATCCTTACCCTAACCCTAACCCTAACTCTAACCTAAACATAACCCTAACCCTAACCCTAACCTTAACCCTTACGCTTACGCTGATGCTAAACCTAACCCTACCCCTCAACCTAACCCTAAACCTAACCCTAACCATAACCATAACCATAACCCTTAGACTAAACCTAACCCTAATCCTAACCCTAAACCTAACCCTAACCCTAACGTCAACCTTAACCCTCACCCTAACCCTAACTGTAACCCTTACCCATACCCTACCAGTAAGCCTAACCCTAACCCTAACCCTAAACCTAACCCTTACCCTAACCATAACCCTAATCCTAACCCTAACCCTAACCCTAACCCTAACCCTAACACTTTCCCTTTCCCTAACCCTAACCCTAACCTTTACCCAACCCTAAACCTAACCCTAACCCTAACCATAACCCTTCCCTAAACTTAACCCTAACCTTAACCCTAACTCTAACACTTACCCTTACCCTAACCCTAACCGTTACCCTAACCCTAACCCTAACACTAACCCTAACCCTTAACCTGAACCTAACATTAACCCTAAAACCTAACCCTAATCCTTACCCTTACCCTTACCCTAACCCTAACCCTAACCTTTACCCTTACCCTAACCCTAACCCTAACCCTTACCCTAACCCTAACCCTAACACTTACCCTAACCCTAACCATAACCCTAACCTCAAACTTAATCCTAACCCTAACCCAAAACCTAACCCTTACCCTTACTGTAACACTAAGCCTAAGCCTAACCCTAACCCTTACCCTAACACTAAACCTAAAACTAATCCTAAACCTAACCCTAACCCTAACATCAACCTTAACCCTAAACCTAACCCTAACCCTAACCCTTACCCTTACCCTAACCCTTACCTAACCCTTGCCCTTACCCTAACCCTAACCCTAACCTTAACCCGAACCTTAAACCTAACCCTAACCCTAACCCTAACCCTTACCCTAACAATAACCCTAACCCTTACCCTAACTATAACCCTAAGCTTAACCCTAACCCTTACCCTTACCCTCACCCTAAACTTAACTCTAACATTTATCCTTAACCTAACCCTAACTCTAACCCTTACCCTAACATTAACCCTAACCTCAAACTTAACCCTAACCCTAACCCTTACCCTTACTCTAACCCTAGCCTAACCCCTAACCCTAAACCTAACCTAACCCTAATCCTTACCCTAACCCTTACCATTACCCTAAACCTAAACCTAACCCTAACCGTAGTCCTTACCCTTACCGTAACCCTAACCCTAACCCGAAAACTAAACCTAACCCTAACCCTAACCCTTACCCTAACCCTTACCCTAACATAACCCTAACCCTTACCCTAACCCTAACCATAACCCAAACCCTAACCGTTGCCCTTACCCTAACGCTAACCCTAACTGTAACCCTAACCCTAACCCTTACCCTAACCCTAACCCTAACCCTTACCCTAACCGTAACCCCTAAACCTAACCTCAAACTTAACCCTAACCCTAACCCTAACCCTAACCCTAACCTTAACTCCAAACCTAAACCTAACCCTAATCCTAACCCTGACCCTTACCCTAACCCTAACCTTAACTCTTACCCTAACCCTAACCTCAAACTTAACCCTAACCCTAACCCTAACCCTAACTCTAACCCTTACCCTAACCCTCACCCTAACCCTAACCCTTACCCTAACCCTAACCCTAACCCTAACCCTTACCCTTACCCTCACCCTAACCTTAACCCTAACCCTAACCGTAACCCTAACCCTAACCTCTAACCCTAAACCTAACCCTAATCCTTACCCTTATCCTAAACCTAACCCTAACCCTAACACTTACCCTTATCCTAAACCCTAACCTAACCCTAACCCTAACCCTTATCCTAACCCTAACCCTAACCCTAACCCTTACCTTTACCCTAACCCTAAACCTAACCCTAACCCTAACCCTAACCTTTACACTTACCCTAACCTTAACCCGAACCCTAAAACTAACTCTAACCCTAACCCTAAACCTTACCCTTACCTTAACCGTAACCCTAACCTTCACCCTTACGCTTACCCTAACGCTAAACCTAACCCTAACCCTAACCCTAACCCTAACCCTAAACCGAACACATACCCTTACCCTAACCCTAACCGTAACCCTAACCCTAAAACTAACCCTAACCCTAACCCTAACCCTAACCCTAAACCTTACCCTAACCCTAACCCTAACCCTAACCCTTACCCTAACCCTAACCCTAACCCTAAAACTAACTCTAACCCTAACCCTAAACCTTACCCTTACCTTAACCCTAACCCTAACCTTAACCCCAACCCTAAACCTAATCCTATCCCTAACACTAACCCTTACCCTAACCCTAACCCTAACCCTAATCTCAAACTTAAACCTATCCCTAACCCTAAAACTAACCGAAACCCTTATCCTTACCCTAACCCTAACCCTAACTCTAAACCCTAAACATAACCCTAACCCTAACCCTAACCTTAACCCTTACGCTTACGCTGATGCTAAACCTAACCCTACCCCTCAACCTAACCCTAAACCTAACCCTAACCCTAACCATAACCATAACCCTTAGACTAAACCTAACCCTAATCCTAACCCTAAACCTAACCCTAACCCTAACGTCAACCTTAACCTCACCCTAACCCTAACTGTAACCCTTACCCATCCCCTACCAGTAAGCCTAACCCTAACCCTAACCCTAAACCTAACCCTTACCCTAACCATAACCCTAATCCTAACCCTAACCCTAACCCTAACCCTAACCCTAACACTTTCCCTTTCCCTAACCCTAACCCTAACCTTTACCCCAACCATAAACCTAACCCTAACCCTAACCATAACCCTTCCCTAAACCTAACCCTAAACTTAACCCTAACTCTAACACTTACCCTTACCCTAACCCTAACCGTTATCCTAACCCTAACCCTAACACTAACCCTAAACCTTAACCTAAACCTAACATTAACCCTAAAACCTAACCCTAATCCTTACCCTTACCCTTACCCTCACCCTAACCCCTAACCTTTACCCTTACCCTAACCCTAACCCTAACCCTTACCCTAACCCTAACCCTAACAGTTACCCCAACCCTAACCATAACCCTAACCTCAAACTTAATCCTAACCCTAGCCCAAAACCTAACCCTTACCCTTACTGTAACACTAAGCCTAAGCCTAACCCTAACCCTTACCCCTAACACTAAACCTAAAACTAACCCTAAACCTAACCCTAACCCTAACCTCAACCTTAACCCTAAACCTAACCCTAACCCTAACCCTTACCCTTACCCTAACCCTTACCTAACCCTTGCCCTTACCCTAACCCTAACCCTAACCTTAACCCCAACCTTAAACCTAACCCTAACCCTAACCCTAACCCTTACCCTAACCGTAACCCTAACCCTTACCCTAACCATAACCCTAATCTTAACCCTAACCCTTACCCTTACCCTCACCCTAAACTTAACTCTAACATTTATCCTTACCCTAACCCTAACGCTAAACCTAAACCTAACCCTAAACCTCACGCTAACCCTTAC
>NW_028327843.1:65000-67500 GCF_031878675.1 Megascapheus bottae | reverse complement strand
CCTAACCCTAACCCTAACCCTAAACCTTACCCTAACCCTAACCCTAACCCTAACCCTTACCCTAACCCTAACCCTAAAACTAACTCTAACCCTAACCCTAAACCTTACCCTTACCTTAACCCTAACCCTAACCTTAACCCCAACCCTAAACCTAATCCTATCCCTAACACTAACCCTTACCCTAACCCTAACCCTAACCCTAATCTCAAACTTAAACCTATCCCTAACCCTAAAACTAACCGAAACCCTTATCCTTACCCTAACCCTAACCCTAACTCTAACCCTAAACATAACCCTAACCCTAACCCTAACCTTAACCCTTACGCTTACGCTGATGCTAAACCTAACCCTACCCCTCAACCTAACCCTAAACCTAACCCTAACCCTAACCATAACCATAACCCTTAGACTAAACCTAACCCTAATCCTAACCCTAAACCTAACCCTAACCCTAACGTCAACCTTAACCCTCACCCTAACCCTAACTGTAACCCTTACCCATACCCTACCAGTAAGCCTAACCCTAACCCTAACCCTAAACCTAACCCTTACCCTAACCATAACCCTAATCCTAACCCTAACCCTAACCCTAACCCTAACCCTAACCCTAACACTTTCCCTTTCCCTAACCCTAACCCTAACCTTTACCCAACCCTAAACCTAACCCTAACCCTAACCATAACCCTTCCCTAAACTTAACCCTAACCTTAACCCTAACTCTAACACTTACCCTTACCCTAACCCTAACCGTTACCCTAACCCTAACCCTAACACTAACCCTAACCCTTAACCTAAACCTAACATTAACCCTAAAACCTAACCCTAATCCTTACCCTTACCCGTACCCTAACCCTAACCCTAACCTTTACCCTTACCCTAACCCTAACCCTAACCCTTACCCTAACCCTAACCCTAACACTTACCCTAACCCTAACCATAACCCTAACCTCAAACTTAATCCTAACCCTAACCCAAAACCTAACCCTTACCCTTACTGTAACACTAAGCCTAAGCCTAACCCTAACCCTTACCCTAACACTAAACCTAAAACTAATCCTAAACCTAACCCTAACCCTAACATCAACCTTAACCCTAAACCTAACCCTAACCCTAACCCTTACCCTTACCCTAACCCTTACCTAACCCTTGCCCTTACCCTAACCCTAACCCTAACCTTAACCCGAACCTTAAACCTAACCCTAACCCTAACCCTAACCCTTACCCTAACAATAACCCTAACCCTTACCCTAACTATAACCCTAAGCTTAACCCTAACCCTTACCCTTACCCTCACCCTAAACTTAACTCTAACATTTATCCTTAACCTAACCCTAACTCTAACCCTTACCCTAACCCTAACCCTAACCTCAAACTTAACCCTAACCCTAACCTTACCCTTACTCTAACCCTAGCCTAACCCCTAACCCTAAACCTAACCTAACCCTAATCCTTACCCTAACCCTTACCATTACCCTAAACCTAAACCTAACCCTAACCGTAGTCCTTACCCTTACCGTAACCCTAACCCTAACCCGAAAACTAAACCTAACCCTAACCCTAACCCTTACCCTAACCCTTACCCTAACATAACCCTAACCCTTACCCTAACCCTAACCATAACCCTAACCCTAACCGTTGCCCTTACCCTAAGGCTAACCCTAACTGTAACCCTAACCCTAACCCTTACCCTAACCCTAACCCTAACCCTTACCCTAACCGTAACCCTAAACCTAACCTCAAACTTAACCCTAACCCTAACCCTAACCCTAACCCTAACCTTAACTCCAAACCTAAACCTAACCCTAACCCTAACCCTGACCCTTACCCTAACCCTAACCTTAACTCTTACCCTAACCCTAACCTCAAACTTAACCCTAACCCTAACCCTAATCCTAACTCTAACCCTTACCCTAACCCTCACCCTAACCCTAACCCTTACCCTAACCCTAACCCTAACCCTAACCCTTACCCTTACCCTCACCCTAACCTTAACCCTAACCCTAACCGTAACCCTAACCCTAACCTCTAACCCTAAACCTAACCCTAATCCTTACCCTTATCCTAAACCTAACCCTAACCCTAACACTTACCCTTATCCTAAACCCTAACCTAACCCTAACCCTAACCCCTTATCCTAACCCTAACCCTAACCCTAACCCTTACCTTTACCCTAACCCTAAACCTAACCCTAACCCTAACCCTAACCTTTACACTTACCCTAACCTTAACCCGAACCCTAAAACTAACTCTAACCCTAACCCCTAAACCTTACCCTTACCTTAACCGTAACCCTAACCTTCACCCTTACGCTTACCCTAACGCTAAACCTAACCCTAACCCTAACCCTAACCCTAACCCTAAACCGAACACATACCCTTACCCTAACCCTAACCGTAACCCTAACCCTAAAACTAACCCTAACCCTAACCCTAACCCTAACCCTAAACCTTACCCTAACCCTAACCCTAACCCTAACCCTTACCCTAACCCTAACCCTAAC
>NW_028327843.1:47500-60000 GCF_031878675.1 Megascapheus bottae | reverse complement strand
TAAACCTAACCCTAACCCTAACCCTAACCCTTACCCTAACAATAACCCTAACCCTTACCCTAACTATAACCCTAAGCTTAACCCTAACCCTTACCCTTACCCTCACCCTAAACTTAACTCTAACATTTATCCTTAACCTAACCCTAACTCTAACCCTTACCCTAACCCTAACCCTAACCTCAAACTTAACCCTAACCCTAACCCTTACCCTTACTCTAACCCTAGCCTAACCCCTAACCCTAAACCTAACCTAACCCTAATCCTTACCCTAACCCTTACCATTACCCTAAACCTAAACCTAACCCTAACCGTAGTCCTTACCCTTACCGTAACCCTAACCCTAACCCGAAAACTAAACCTAACCCTAACCCTAACCCTTACCCTAACCCTTACCCTAACATAACCCTAACCCTTACCCTAACCCTAACCATAACCCTAACCCTAACCGTTGCCCTTACCCTAAGGCTAACCCTAACTGTAACCCTAACCCTAACCCTTACCCTAACCCTAACCCTAACCCTTACCCTAACCGTAACCCTAAACCTAACCTCAAACTTAACCCTAACCCTAACCCTAACCCTAACCCTAACCTTAACTCCAAACCTAAACCTAACCCTAACCCTAACCCTGACCCTTACCCCTAACCCTACCCTTAACCTTACTCTACCCTAACCCTAACCTCAAACTTAACCCTAACCCTAACCCTAATCCTAACTCTAACCCTTACCCTAACCCTCACCCTAACCCTAACCCTTACCCTAACCCTAACCCTAACCCTAACCCTTACCCTTACCCTCACCCTAACCTTAACCCTAACCCTAACCGTAACCCTAACCCTAACCTCTAACCCTAAACCTAACCCTAATCCTTACCCTTATCCTAAACCTAACCCTAACCCTAACACTTACCCTTATCCTAAACCCTAACCTAACCCTAACCCTAACCCTTATCCTAACCCTAACCCTAACCCTAACCCTTACCTTTACCCTAACCCTAAACCTAACCCTAACCCTAACCCTAACCTTTACACTTACCCTAACCTTAACCCGAACCCTAAAACTAACTCTAACCCTAACCCTAAACCTTACCCTTACCTTAACCGTAACCCTAACCTTCACCCTTACGCTTACCCTAACGCTAAACCTAACCCTAACCCTAACCCTAACCCTAACCCTAAACCGAACACATACCCTTACCCTAACCCTAACCGTAACCCTAACCCTAAAACTAACCCTAACCCTAACCCTAAACCTTACCCTAACCCTAACCCTAACCCTAACCCTTACCCTAACCGTAACCCTAACCCTAAAACTAACTCTAACCCTAACCCTAAACCTTACCCTTACCTTAACCCTAACCCTAACCTTAACCCCAACCCTAAACCTAATCCTATCCCTAACACTAACCCTTACCCTAACCCTAACCCTAACCCTAATCTCAAACTTAAACCTATCCCTAACCCTAAAACTAACCGAAACCCTTATCCTTACCCTAACCCTAACCCTAACTCTAACCCTAAACATAACCCCTAACCCTAACCCTAACCTTAACCCTTACGCTTACGCTGATGCTAAACCTAACCCTACCCCTCAACCTAACCCTAAACCTAACCCTAACCCTAACCATAACCATAACCCTTAGACTAAACCTAACCCTAATCCTAACCCTAAACCTAACCCTAACCCTAACGTCAACCTTAACCCTCACCCTAACCCTAACTGTAACCCTTACCCATACCCTACCAGTAAGCCTAACCCTAACCCTAACCCTAAACCTCACGCTAACCCTTACCCTTACCCTAACCCTAACCGTAAACTTAAGCCTGACCATAACTTTATCCCTAACCCTTACCCTTACCCTAACCCTAACCGTAACACTAACCCTAACCCTAACACTTACCCTAACCCTAACCCTAACCCTAACACATAACCTTACCCTAACCCTAACCCTAACCCTAACCCTAAACCTAACCCTAATCCTAACCCTAACCCTAAGCATAACCCTAACCCTAACTCTAATCCTTAAACGTACCCTAAACCTAAAACTAAACTTAACCCTATCCCTAAGCCTAACCCTAACCCTAACCCTTACCCTTACCCTATCCCTAACCCTAAACCTAACCCTAACCGTGACCCTAACAATTACCCTAACCCTAATCCTAACCCTAATCCTAACCCTAACCCTTACCCTTACCCCTAACCCTAACGCTAACCCTAAAGCTAACCCTAACTCTTACCCTAAACCTAACCCTTACCCTTTCCCTAAGCCTAACCCTAACCTCTAAACTAACCCTACCCTAACCCTAACACTTACCCTAACCCTAACCCTAAGCTTAAACCCTAAACCTAAACCAAAACCTAACCCTTATCCTTACCCTTATCCTAAACCTAACCATAACACTAAAACTTACCCTTACCCTAAACCCTACCCTAACCCTAACCCTAACCCTAACCCTTACCTTAACCCTAACCCTAACCTTAACCCTTACCCTTACCCTTAGCCTAACCCTAAACCTAACCCTAACCCTAACCCTAACCCTTACCCTAACCCTTACCCTTACCCTAAACCTAACCCTAACCCTAACCCTAACACTTGCCCTTAACCTAACCCTAACCCTAAACCCAACCGTAACCCTTACACTTAATCTCACCCTAACCTTAACCATAACCCTTACCCTAACCCTAACCTTTACTCTAACCCATATCCTTACCCTAACCCTAACCCCAAACCTAACCCTACCCGTAAACCTAACCCTTACCCTTAGACTAACCCTAACCATTAACCTAACACTAAACCTTACCCTTACCCTAACCCTAACCCTAACTCTAACACTTACCCTAACGCTAACCCAAACCCTTACCATTACCCTAACACTAACCCTAACCTTAACCATAACCATAACCCTAACCCTACCCCTTGCCATAACCCTAACTCGAAACCTAACCGGAACCCTAACCCTATCCCTAACCCTAACTCTTATCCTTACCCTAACCCTAACCCTAAACCTAACACTAACCCTAACCCTAACCCTTACCCTTAACCTAAACCTAACCCTAAACCTAACTCTAACCCTAACCCTAACTCTTACCCTAACCCTTACCCTAACCCTAACCCTAACCCTAACCCTAACGCTAACCCTAACCCTAACCTTAATGCTAACCCTAAACCTAACGCTTACCCTTACCCTCACCGTAAACCCA
Source organism: Megascapheus bottae (assembly GCF_031878675.1). Taxonomy (NCBI): domain Eukaryota; kingdom Metazoa; phylum Chordata; class Mammalia; order Rodentia; family Geomyidae; genus Megascapheus; species Megascapheus bottae. Next base: position 56,800 of record NW_028327843.1, on the reverse strand, counting down.
ACCTTAACCCTAACCCTAACCCTAACCCTAACCCTAACCCATACCCTTTCCCTAACCCTAATCCTAACTCTAACCTTAATGCTAACCCTAACTCTACTCTAACTCTACCCCTAACCCTAACCCTAACCCTTACCCTAACCGTAACCCTAACACTTACCCTAAACCTAACCGTAACGCTAAACCTAACCCTAAACCTAACCCTAACCCTAACCCTCACCCTCACCCTAACCCTTACCTAACCCTAACCCTAACCCTAAACCTAAACCTAACCCTAACCCTAACCCTTACCCTTACCCTAATCCTAACCCTAAACCTAACCATAACCCTAACTCTAACCCTAACCCTTACCCTTACACTAACCCTAATCCTATCCGCTAACCCTAACCCTTACCCTAACCCTAACCCTAACCCTAACCCTTACCCTAACCCTAACCCTAACCCTAATCCTTACCCTAAGCCTAACCCTAACCCCAACCCTAACACTTACCGTAAACCTAACCCTAACCCTAATCTTTACCATAAACATAACCCTAATCCTAAACCTAACCCTTACACTTAACTTTACCCTGACCCTAACCCTAACCCTTACCCTTACCCTAACCCTAACACTATCCCTTACCCTAACCCTAACCCAGATCCTAACTCTAACACTTACCCTTACCCTAATCCTAACCCTAAACATAAACCTAACCCTAACACTAACCCTAACCCTAACCCTAACCCTAACACTTTCCCTTTCCCTAACCCTAAACCTAACCTTTACAACAACCCTGAACCTAACCCTAACCCTAACCATAACCCTTCCCTAAACCTAACCCTAACCTTAACCCAAACTCTAACACGTACCCTTACCCTAACCCTAACCCTTATCCTAACTGTAACCCTAACGCTAACCCTAACCCTTAACCTAAACCTAACATTAACCCTAACACCTAACCCTAATCCTTATCCTTACCCTTACCCTAACCCTAACCCTAACCTTTACCGTTACCCTAACCCTAACCCTTACCCTTACCCTAACCCTAACCCTAACTCCAACACTTACCCTAACGCTAACCCAAACCCTTACCATTATCCTAACCCTAACCTTAACCCTAACCCTAACCCTAACTGTAACCCTTAACCTAACCCTAACCCTAACCCTTACCTTAACCCTAACCCTAACCCTAAACCCAACCTAACCCTTACCCTTAACCTCACCCTAACCTTAACCATCACCCTTACCCTAACCCTAACCTGAACTCTAACCCATATCCTTACCCTAACCCTAACCCCAAACCTAACCCTAACCCTAAACCTAACCCTTACCCTTAGACTAACCCTAACCATTAATCTAACACTAAACCTTACCCTTACACTAACCCTAACCCTAACCCTAACCCTAACCTTAACCCTAACCCTTACCCTTACCCTAACCATAACCCTAACTCTAACACTTACCCTAACGCTAACCCAAACCCTTACCATTACCCTAACACTAACCCTAACCTTAACCATAACCATAACCCTAACCCTACCCCTTACCCTAACCCTAACCCGAAACCTAACCGGAACCCTAACCCTATCCCTAACCCTAACTCTTATCCTTACCCTAACCCTAACCCTAAACCTAACACTAACCCTAACCCTAACCCTTACCCTTAACCTAAACCTAACCCTAAACCTAACTCTAACCCTAACCCTAACTCTTACCCTAACCCTTACCCTAACCCTAACCCTAACCCTAACCTTAATCCTTACCCTTACCGTAAACCTAACCATAATCCTAACCCTAAACTTAACCCTAACCCTAACCCTCCAACCTTACCCTTACCCTTACCCTAACCCTATCCCTAAACGGAACCCTAACCCTAACCCTAACCTTATCCCTAACCATAACCTAATCCTTACACTTACCATAACCCTAAACCTTAACCTAACCTTAACCCTAACCCTAACCATAACCCTTACCCTTACCCTAACCCTAACCCAAAACTAACCCTATCATTAACCCTAATCCTAAACCCTAAGCCTAACCCTAACCCTAACCCTTATCCTAACACTAACCGTAATCCCTAACCCTAAACCTAACCCTAACCCCAACGCTAACCCTAACCCTAACCTTAATGCTAACCCTAAACCTAACGCTTACCCTTACCCTCACCGTAAACCCAACCTTAACCCTAACCCTAACCCTAACCCTTACCCTTTCCCTAACCCTAATCCTAACTCTAACCTTAATGCTAACCCTAACTCTACCTCTAACTCTACCCCTAACCCTAACCCTAACCCTTACCATAACCGTAACCCTAACCCTTACCCTAAACCTAACCGTAACGCTAAACCTAACCCTAAACCTAACCCTAAACCTAACCCTCACCCTTACCCTAACCCTTACCCTAACCCTAACCCTAACCCTAAACCTAAACCTAACCCTAACCCTAACCCTTACCCTTACCCTAATCCTAACCCTAAACCTAACCATAACCCTAACTCTAACCCTAACCCTTACCCTTACACTAACCCTAATCCTATCCGCTAACCCTAACCCTTACCCTAAACCTAACCCTAACCCTAAACCTTACCCTAACCCTAACCCTAACCCTAATCCTTACCCTAAGCCTAACCCTAACCCCAACCCTAACCCTTACCGTAAACCTAACCCTAACCCTAATCTTTACCATAAACATAACTATAATCCTAAACCTAACCCTTACCCTTACCTTTACCCTGACCCTAACCCTAACCCTTACCCTTACCCTAACCCTAACACTATCCCTTACCCTAACCCTAACCCTGATCCTAACTCTAACACTTGACCCTTACCCTAACCTTAACCCTAAACATAAACCTAACCCTAACACTAACCCTAACCCTAACCCTAAACCTATCGCTAACCCTAACACTTTCCCTTTCCCTAACCCTAAACCTAACCTTTACAACAACCTAAACCTAACCCTAACCCTAACCATAACCCTTCCCTAAACCTAACCCTAACCTTAACCCTAACTGTAACACTTACCCTTACCCTAACCCTAACCCTTATCCTAACTGTAACCCTAACACTAACCCTAACCCTTAACCTAAACCTAACATTAACCCTAACACCTAACCCTAATCCTTACCCTTACACTTACCCTAACCCTAACCCTAACCTTTACCGTTACCCTAACCCTAACCCTTACCCTTACCCTAATCCTAACCCTAACTCTAACACTTACCCTAACGCTAACCCAAACCCTTACCATTACCCTAACCCTAACCCTAACTCTAACACTTACCCTAACGCTAACCCAAACCCTTACCATTACCCTAACCCTAACCCTAACCCTAACCCTAACCCTAACTGTAACCCTAACCCTAACCCATACCCTAACCCTAACCCTAACCCTTACCCTAACCCTAACCCTAACCACAAACTTAACCCTAATCCTAACCCTAACACTAACCCTAAACTTAACCCCAACCCTAAACCTAACCCTAACCCTAACCCTGACCCTTACCCTAAACCTAACCTTAACTCTTACCCTAACCCTAACCCTAACCCTAACCTCAAACTTAACCCTAACCCTAACCCTAACCCTAACTCTAACCCTAACGCTAACCCTCACCCTAACCCTAACCCTTACCCTAACCCTAACCCTAACCCTAACCCTTACCCTTACGTTCACCCTCACTCTAACCTTAACCCTAACCCTAACCCTAACCCTAAACTTAATTTTAACATTTTACTTTACCCTAACCCTAACCCTACACCTAACCCTCACCCTAACCGTAACCCTAACCTCTAACTCTAAACCTAACCCTAACCCTAACCCTCACCCTTACCCTTACCCTAATCCTAACCCTAAACCTAACCATAACCCTAACTCTAACCCTAACCCTTGCCCTTACACTAACCCTAATCCTATCCGCTAACCCTAACCCTTACCCTAACGCTAACCCTAACCCTTACCCTAACCCTAACCCTAACCCTTACCGTAAACCTAACCCTAACCCTAATCTTTACCATAAACATAACCCTAATCCTAAACCTAACCCTTACCCTTACCTTTACCCTGACCCTAACCCTAACCCTTACCCTTACCCTAACCCTGATCCTAACTCTAACACTTACCCTTACCCTAACCCTAACCCTAAACATAAACCTAACCCTAACACTAACCCTAACCCTAACCCTAACACTTTCCCTTTCCCTAACCCTAAACCTAACCTTTACCCCAACCCAAACCTAACCCAACCCTAACCATAACCCTTCTCTAAACCTAACCCTAACCTTAACCCTAACTCTAACATTTACCCTTACCCTAACCCTAACCCTTATCCTAACCCTAACCTTAACACTAACCCTAACCCTTAACCTAAACCTAACATTAACCCTACCACCTAACCCTAATCCTTACCCTTACCCTTACCCTAACCCTAACCCTAACCTTTACCCTTACCCTAACCCTAAACCTTACCATTACCCTAACCCTAACCCTAACTCTAACACTTACCCTAACGCTAACCCAAACCCTTACCATTACCCTAACCTTAACCCTAACCTTAACCCTAACCCTAACCCTAACTCTAACCCTAACCCTAACCCTTACCCTAACCCTAACCCTAACCCTTACAGTAACCCTAATCGTAACCTCAAACTTAACCCTAACCCTAACCCTAAAACTAACCCTAACCTTAACCCCAACCCTAAACCTAACCCTAACCCTAACCCTGACCCTAAACTTAATTTTAACATTTTACTTTACCCTAACCCTAACCCTACACCTAACCCTCACCCTAACCGTAACCCTAACCTCTAACTCTAAACCTAACCCTAACCCTAACCCTCACCCTTACCCTTACCCTAATCCTAACCCTAAACCTAACCATAACCCTAACTCTAACCCTAACCCTTGCCCTTACACTAACCCTAATCCTATCCGCTAACCCTAACCCTTACCCTAACGATAACCCTAACCCTTACCCTAACCCTAACCCTAACCCTAATCCTTACCCTAAGCCTAAACCTAACCCCAACCCTAACCCTTACCGTAAACCTAACCCTAACCCTAATCTTTACCATAAACATAACCCTAATCCTAAACCTAACCCTTACCCTTACCTTTACCCTGACCCTAACCCTAACCCTTACCGTTACCCTAACCCTGATCCTAACTCTAACACTTACCCTTACCCTAACCCTAACCCTAAACATAAACCTAACCCTAACACTAACCCTAACCCTAACCCTAACACTTTCCCTTTCCTTAACCCTAAACCTAACCTTTACCCCAACCCTAAACCTAACCCAACCCTAACCATAACCCTTCTCTAAACCTAACCCTAACCTTAACCCTAACTCTAACATTTACCCTTACCCTAACCCTAACCCTTATCCTAACCCTAACCTTAACACTAACCCTAACCCTTAAACTAAACCTAACATTACCCTAACACCTAACCCTAATCCTTACCCTTACCCTTACCCTAACCCTAACCCTAACCTTTACCCTTACCCTAACCCTAAACCTTACCATTACCCTAACCCTAACCCTAACTCTAACACTTACCCTAACGCTAACCCAAACCCTTACCATTACCCTAACCTTAACCCTAACCTTAACCCTAACCCTAACCCTAACTCTAACCCTAACATTAACCCTTACCCTAACCCTATCCCTAACCCTTACAGTAACCCTAATCGTAACCTCAAACTTAACCCTAACCCTAACCCTAAAACTAACCCTAACCTTAACCCCAACCCTAAACCTAACCCTAACCCTAACCCTGACCCTTACCCTAACCCTAACCTTAACTCTTACCCTAACCCTAACCCTAACCTCAAACTTAACCCTAACCCTAACCCTAACTCTAACCCTTACCCTAACCCTCACCCTAACCCTAACCCTTACCCTAAACTTAAACCTAACCCTAACCCTTACCCTTACCCTCACCCTAACCTTAGCCCTAACCTTAACCCTAACCCTAACCTTAATTCTAACATTTTACTTTACCCTAACCCTAACCCTAAACCTAACCCTCACCCTAACCGTAACCCTAACCCTAACCTCTAACCCTAAACCTAACCCTAATCCTTACCCTTATCATAAACCTAACCCTAACACTAACACTTACCCTTATCCTAAACCCTAACATAACTTACCCTAACCCTTACCCTAACCCTAACCCTAACCCTAACCCTTACCTTTACCATAACCCTAAACCTAACCCTAACCCTAACCATAACCTTAACACTTACCCTAACCAACCCTAACCCTAACCCTAAACCTTACCCTTACCTTAAGCCTAACCCTAACCTTCACCCTTACGCTTAACCTAACGCTAAACCTAACCCTAACCCTAACCCTAACCCTAACCCTAAACCGAACACATACCCTTACCCTAACCCTAACCCTAACCCTAACCCTAAACCTTACCCTAACCCTAACCCTAACCCTAAGCCTTACCCTTACCCTAACCCTAAACCCTAACCTTAAACCCAACCCCTAAACCTAATCCTATCCCTAACACTAACCCTTACCCTAACCTAACCCTAACCTTTACACTTACCCTAACCCTAACCTTAACCCTAAACCTTACCCTTACCTTAAGCCTAACCCTAACCTTCACACTTACGCTTAACCTAACGCTAAACCTAACCCTAACCCTAACCCTAACCCTAAACCGTACACATACCCTTGCCCTAACCCTAACCTAACCCTAATCCTAACCCCAACCCTTACCCTTACCCTAACCCTATCCCTAAACGGAACCCTAACCCAACCCTAACCTTATCCCTAACCATAACCTAACCCTTACACTTACCCTAACCCTAAACCTTACCCTAAACTGAACCCTAACCCTTACCCTTACCGTAACCCTAACCCCAAAACTAACCCTATCATTAACCCTAATCCTAACCCCTAAGCCTAACCATAACCCTAACCCTAACCTCTAAACTAACCCTACCCTAACCCTAACACTTACCCTAACCCTAACCCTAAGCCTAAACCCTAAACCTAAACCAAAACCTAACCCTTATCCTTACCCTTATCCTAAACCTAACCATAACACTAACACTTACCCTTACCCTAAACCCTACCCTAACCCTAACCCTAACCCTAACCCTTACCTTAACCCTAACCCTAAACCTAACCCTTACCCTTAACCCTTACCCTAACCCTAAACCTAACCCTAACCCTAACCCTAACCCTAACCCTAACCCTAACCCTTACCTTACCCCAACCCTAAACCTAACCCTAACCCTAACCATAACACTTCCCTAAACCTAACCCTAACCTTAACCCTACCTCTAACACTTACCCTTACCCTAACCCTAACCCTTATCCTAACCCTAACCCTAACACTAACCCTAACCCTTAACCTAAACCTAACATTAACCCTAACACCTAACCCTAATCCTTACCCTTACCCTTACCCTAACCCTAACCCTAACCTTTACCCTTACCCCTAACCCTAACCCTAACCCTTACCCTAACCCTACCCCTAACACTTACCCCAACCCTAACCCTAACCCTAACCTCAAACTTAACCGTAACCCTAACCCAAAACCTAACCCTTACCCTTACTGTAACACTAAGCCTAAGCCTAAGCCTAACCCTAACCCTTACCCTAACAGTAACCCTAAAACTAACCCTAAACCTAACCCTAACCCTAACCTCAACCTTAACCCTAAACCTAACCCTAACCCTAACCCTTACCCTTACCTTAACCCTTACCTAACCCTTGCCCTTACCCTAACCCTAACCCTAACCTTAACCCCAACCTTAAACCTAACCCTAACCCTTACCCTAACCGTAACCCTAACCCTTACCCTAACCCTAACCCTAACCCTATTCTTAACCCTAACCCTTACACTTACCCTCACCCTAAACTTAACTCTAACATTTATCCTTACCCTAACCCTAATCCTAAACCTAAACCTAACCCTAAACCTAACGCTAACCTACCCTTACCCTTACCCTAACCCTACCATAAACCTAAGCCTGACCATAACTTTATCCCTAACCCTTACCCTTACCCTAACCCTAACCGTAACACTAACCCTAACCCTAACACTTACCCTAACCATAACCCTAACCCTAAACCTAACCATAATCCTAACCCTAACGCTAACCCTAAGCATAACCCTAACCCTAACCCTAACCCTAATCCTTAAACGTACCCTAAACCTAAAACTAAACTTAACCCTAACCCTAAGCCTAACCCTAACCCTAACCCTTACCCTTACCCTATCCCTAACCCTAAACCTAACCCTAACCGTGACCCTAAAATTACCCCAATCCTAACCCTAACCCTAATCCTAACCCCAACCCTTACCCTTACCCTAACCCTATCCCTAAACGGAACCCTAACCCTAACCCTAACCTTATCCCTAACCATAACCTAACCCTTACACTTACCCTAACCCTAAACCTTATCCTAAACTGAACCCTAACCCTTACCCTTACCGTAACCCTAAACCCAAAACTAACCCTATCATTAACCCTAATCCTAACCCTAAGCCTAACCATAACCCTAACCCTAACCTCTAAACTAACCCTACCCTAACCCTAACACTTACCCTAACGCCTAACCCTAAGCCTAAACCCTAAACCTAAACCAAAACCTAACCCTTATCCTTACCCTTATCCTAAACCTAACCATAACACTAACACTTACCCTTACCCTAAACCCTACCCTAACCCTAACCCTAACCCTAACCCTTACCTTAACCCTAACCCTAAACCTAACCCTTACCCTTACCCTTATCCTAACCCTAAACCTAACCCTAACCCTAACCCTAACCCTAACCCTAACCCTAACCCTTACCTTACCCTAACCCTAAACCTAACCCTAACCCTATCCCTAACACTTGCCTTTAACCTAACCCTAACCCTAAACCCAACCGTAACACTTACCCTTAACCTCACCCTAACCTTAACCATAAACCCTTACCCTAACCCTAACTTGAACTCTAACCCATATCCTTACCCTAACCCTAACTCCAAACCTAACTCTAACCCTAACTCTAACCCTTACCCTAACCCTCACCCTAACCCTAACCCTTACCCTAAACTTAAACCTAACCCTAACCCTTACCCTTACCCTCACCCTAACCTTAGCCCTAACCTTAACCCTAACCCTAACCTTAATTCTAACATTTTACTTTACCCTAACCCTAACCCTAAACCTAACCCTCACCCTAACCGTAACCCTAACCCTAACCTCTAACCCTAAACCTAACCCTAATCCTTACCCTTATCATAAACCTAACCCTAACACTAACACTTACCCTTATCCTAAACCCTAACATAACCCTAACCCTAACCCTAA
>NW_028327843.1:15000-42500 GCF_031878675.1 Megascapheus bottae | reverse complement strand
AACCATTACCCTAACCCTAAACCTAAACCTAACCCTAACCCTAAAACTTACCCTAAACCTAACCCTTACCCTAACCCTAACCCTAACCCTAACACTAACCCCTAAACTTAAACCTTAACCTAACCCTAACCCTAAACTTAACCCTAACCCTAACCATAACCTTAACCCTAACCCTAACCCTAACCCTAACCCTTACCCTAACGCTAACCCTAACCCCAACCCTAACCCTTACCCTTATCCTAACCCTAACCCTAACCCTAACACTTACCCTTACCCTAACCCTAACCCTAACCTTATCACTTACCCTAACCCTAACCCTAACCCTTACTCTTGCCCCAACCCTAACCCTAACCTTAACCCCAACCCTAAACTTAACCCTAACAATAACTCTTACCCTAACACTTACCCTAACACTAACAATAACCCTAAACCTAACTCTTACCCTTACCCTAACACTAACCCTACCCTATCCCTTACCCTAACCCTAACGCTAAACCTTACCCTAACCCTAACCATAACCCTAACCTTTACCCTTACCCTCACCGAAAACCTAACCTTAACCCTAACCCTAACCCTAACCCTTACACTTACCCTAACCATAATCCTTACCCTTACCCTAAACCTAACCCCACCCCTTACCCTTACCCTTACCCTAACCCTAAACCTAACAATTACCCTTACCCTAACCCTAAACTTAACCCCAACCTTAAACCTAACCCTAACCCTAACTTTAACCCCAACACCAAACCTAACCCTAACCCTAACACTAACCCTTACCCTTACACTAACCCTAACCCTAAACCTAACCCTAACCCTAACCCTAACCCTAACCCTTACTCTACCCCTGAACCTAATCCTAACCCTAAGCCTTACCATTACACTAACCCTAACACTAACCCGAACCCTAACGCTAGCCTAACCCTAACCCTAACCCTAACCCTTATCCTGACCCTAACCCTAACCTTAAAACTAACCCCAACACATAACCTTAACCCAACCCTAACCCTAACCCTAACCTTAACCTTAAACCTAACCCTAAACCTAACCCTAACCCTAACCCTAACCCTAACCGTAAGCCTAAACCTAACCCTAACCCTAAACCTAAACCTAAACTTAACCCTAACCCTAACCTTTAACCTTAACCTAACCCTAACCCTAATCCTAACCCTAACAATAACCCTAACAGTTACACTAAACCTAACCCTTACCCTAATCCCTAACCTTAACCCTTAACCTAACCCTAACCCTAAAATTAACCCTAACCCTTACCCTTACCCCAACCCTAAACCTAACTCTAACCCTAACCCTACCCCTAACCAGAAACCTTACACTAACCCTAACCCTAACCCTAACTGTTACCCTAACCCTAACCCTAACCATAACCATAAGCTTAACCCCAACCCGAACCCTAACCCTAACCTTTACACTTACATTAACCCTAACAGTAAACCTAACCATAACCATAACCGTAACCCTAATCCTAACCCTTACTCTAACCCTAACCCTAATCCTAACCCTAACTCTTACCCTTACCCTAACCCTAATCCTAACCCTAAACCTAAACATAACCCTAACCCTAAACTTAACCCTAAACCTTACACTTAGCCTAAACCTAACCCTAAACCTAAACCTAAACCTAGCTCTAAACTTAACGCTAACCCTTACCGTTACCCTAACCCTAACCCTTACCCTAACCCTAACTCTAAACCTAACACTAACCTTAACACTTACCCTAACCCTAACCCTAACGCTTACCCTAATCCTAACACTAACCCTAACCCTAACCCTTGGCCTAACCCTAACCCTAACCCTAAGTCTAACCCTAACACATACCCTTACCCTAACCCTCAATCTAACCCTAACCCTAACACTAACACTTACCCTTACCCTAACCCTAACCCTAACCCTAACCCTAACACTTATCCTAAACCTAACCCTAACCCTAACTCTAACCCTAACCTTTAACCTAACCCTAACACTAACCCTAACCCTTACCCTTACCCTAAACCCTACCCTAACCCTAACCCTAATCCTTACTCTAACCCTAACCCTAACCCTAACCCTTACCCGTACCCTAACCCTAAACCTAACCCTAACCCTAACCCTAAGCCTTACCCTTTCCCTAAACCTAACCCTAACCCTTACACTAAACATAACCCTAACCTTAAACCTAAACCTTACCCTTACCTTAACCCTAACCCTGACACACACCCTTACCCTAACCCTAAGCGTAACCCTAACCGTAACCCTAATCCTAACCCTAACCCTAAACCTAACCCTAAACCTTACCCTTACCCTCACCGTAACCCTAACCTTAATGCTAAAGCTAACCCTAACTGTAACCCCTAACCATAACACTAACAATAACCCTAGCCCTTACAATTATCCTAACCCTAACCCTAACCCTAATACTTACCCTTACCCTAACACTAAACCTAACCCTAACCCTAACCCTAACCCTAACTCTAACCCTAACCTTATTCTAACCCTAACCCTAACCATAACCCTAACCCTAACACATACCCTTACCCTAACCCTAACCCTACCCCTAACCGTAAGCCTAAACCTAACCCTAACCCTAACCCCAAACCTAACTCTAACCCTAACCCTAACTCTTACCCTAACCCTTACCCTAACCCTAACCCTAACCCTAACCTTAATCCTTACCCTTACCGTAAACCTAACCATAATCCTAACCCTAAACTTTACCCTAACCCTAACCCTAAGCCTTACCCTTACCCTAACCCTATCCCTAAACGGAACCCTAACCCTAACCCTCATCTTATCCCTAACCATAACCTAACCCTTACACTTACCCTAACCCTAAACCTTACCCTAACCTTAACCCTAACCCTAACCCTAACCCTTACCCTTACCCTAACCCTAACCCCAAAACTAACCCTATCATTAACCCTAATCCTAACCCCTAAGCCTAACCTTAACCCTAACCCTTATCCTAACCCTAACCGTAATCCCTAACCCTAACCCTAACCCTAACGCTAACCCTAACCCTAACCTTAATGCTAACCCTAACCCTAACGCTTACCCTTACCCTCACCGTAAACTCAACCTTAACCCAAACCCTAACCCTAACCCTTACCCTTTCCCTAACCCTAATCCTAACTCTAACCTTAATGCTAACCCTAACTCTACCTCTAAATCTACCCCTAACCCTAACCCTAACCCTTACCCTAACCGTAACCCTAACCCTTACCCTAAACCTAACCGTAAAGCTAAATCTAACCCTAAACCTAACCCTAACCCTAACCCTCACCCTTACCCTTACCCTTACACTAACCCTAATCCTATCCGCTAACCCTAACCCTTACCCTAACCCTAACTCTAACCCTTACCCTAACCCTAACCCTAACCCTAATCCTTACCCTAAGCCTAAACCTAACCCCAACCCTAACGCTTACCGTAAACCTAACCCTAACCCTAATCTTTACCATAAACATAACCCTAATCCTAAACCTAACCCTTACACTTACCTTTACCCTGACCCTAACCCTAACCCTTACGCTTACCCTAACCCTAACACTATCCCTTACCCTAAACCTAACCCTGATCCTAACTCTAACACTTACCCTTACCCTAATCCTAACCCTCAACATAAACCTAACCCTAACACTAACCCTAACCCTAACCCTAACCCTAACACTTTCCCTTTCCCTAAACCTAAACCTAACCTTTACCCCAACCCTAAACCTAACCCAACCCTAACCATAACCCTTCTCTAAACCTAACCCTAACCATAACCCTAACTCTAACACTTACCATTACCCTAAACCTAACCCTTATCCTAACCCTAACCCTAACACTAACCCTATCCCTTAACCTAAACCTAACATTAACCCTAACACCTAACCCTATTCCTTACCCTTACCCTTACCCTAACCCTAACCCTAACCTTTACCCTTACCCTAACCCTAAACCTTACCATTACCCTAACCCTAACCCTAACTCTAACACTTACCCTAACGCTAACCCAAACCCTTACCATTACCCTAACCCTAACCCTAACCTTTACCCTAACCCTAACCCTAACTCTAACCCTAACCCTAACCCTTACCCTAACCCTAACCCTAACCCTTACAGTAACCCTAATCCTAACCTCAAACTTAACCCTAACCCTAACCCTAAAACTAACCCTAACGTTAACCCCAACCCTAAACCTAACCCTAACCCTAAACCTGACCCTTACCCTAACCCTAACCTTAACTCTTACCCTAACCCTAACCCTAACCCTAACGTAAAACTTAACCCTAACCCTAACCCTAACTCTAACCCTAAACCTAACCCTCACCCTAACCCTAACCCTTACCCTAACCCTAAACCTAACCCTATCCCTTACCCTTACCCTCACCCTAACCTTAACCCTAACCCTAACCCTAACCCTAACCTTAATTCTAACATTTTACTTTACCCTAACCCTAACCCTAAACCTAACCCTCACCCTAACCGTAACCCTAACCCTAACCTCTAACCCTAAACCTAACCCTAATCCTTACCCTTATCCTAAACCTAACCCTAACACTAACACTTACCCTTATCCTAAACCCTAACATAACCCTAACCCTAACCCTAACCCTTACCCTAACCCTAACCCTAACCCTAACCCTTACCTTTACCATAACCCTAAACCTAACCCTAACCCTAACCATAACCTTAACACTTACCCTAACCCTAACCCTAACCCTAAACCTTACCCTTACCTTAAGCCTAACCCTAACCTTCACCCTTACGCTTAACCTAACGCTAAACCTAAACCTAACCCTAACCCTAACCCTAACATTAAACCGAACACATACCCTTACCCTAACCCTAACCCTAACCCTAACCCTAACCCTAAACCTAACCCTAACCCTAAGCCTTACCCTTACCCTAACCCTAACCCTAACCTTAACCCCAACCCTAAACCTAATCCTATCCCTAACACTAACCCTTACCCTAACCCTAACCCTAACCTCAAACTTAAACCTAACCCTAACCCTAAAACTAACCCGAACCCTCATCCTTACCCTAACCCTAACCCGTACTCTAACCCTAAACCTAACCCTAACCCTAACCCTAACCCTAACCCTAACCGTTATCCTAACCCTAACCCTAACTCTAACCTTAACCCTAACCCTAACACTAATCCTAACTCTAACCTTAACCCTAACCCTATCCCTAACCCTTTCCCTTACCCTACCCTAACCCTAACACTATCCCTAACCCTAACCCTAATCCTAACCGTTACCCTTATCCTAACCCTAACCCTAAACATAAACCTCACCCTAACCGTAACCCTAACCCTAACCTCTAACCCTAAACCTAACACTAATCCTTACCCTTATCCTAAACCTAACCCTAACACTAACACTTACCCTTATCCTAAACCCTTACCTAACCCTAACCCTAACCCTAACCCTGACCCTCACCCTAACCCTAACCCTAACCCTTACCTTTACCCCTAACCCTAAACCTAACCCTAACACTAACCCTAACACACTTACTCTAACCCTAACCCTAACCCTAAAACTAACTCTAACCCTAACCCTAAACCTTACCCTTACCTTAACCCTTACCCTAACCTTCACCCTTACGCTTAACCTAACGCTCAACCTAACCCTAACCCTAACTCTAACCCTAAACCGAACTCATACCCTTACCCTAACCCTAACCCTAACTGTAACCCTAACCCTAACAATAACCCTAACCCTAAACCTTACCCTAACCCTAACCCTAACCCTTACCCTTACCCTAACCCTAACCCTAACCTTAACCCCAACCCTAAACCTAATCCTATCCCTAACATAACTCTTACCCTAACCCTAACCCTAACCCTAACCTCAAACTTAAACCTAACCCTAACCCTAAAACTAACCCGAACCCTTATCCTTACCCTAACCCTAACCCTAACTCTAACCCTAAACCTAACCCTAACCCTAACCCTAACCCTTACACTTACGCTGACGCTAAACCTAACCCTACTCCTCAACCTAACCCTAAACCTAACACTAACCCTAACAATAACCATAACCCTTAGACTAAACCTAACCCTAATCCTAACCCTAAACCTAACCCTAACCCTAACGTCAACCTTAACCCTCACCGTAACCCCAACCGTAACCCTTACCCATACCCTAACACTATGCCTAAGCCTAACCCTAACCCTAAACCTAACCCTTACCCTAACCATAACCCTAATCCTAACCCTAACCCTAACCCTAACACTAACCCTAACACTTTCCCTTTCCCTAACCCAAAACCTAATCTTTACCCCAACCCTAAACCTAACCCTAACCCTAACCATAACCCTTCCCTAAACCTAAACCTAACCTTAACCCTAACTCTAACACTTACCCTTACCCTAACCCTAACCCTTATCCTAACCCTAACCCTAACACTAACCCTAACCCTTAACCTAAACCTAACATTAACCCTATCACCTAACCCTAATCCTTACCCTTACCCTTACCCTAACCCTAACCCTAACCTTTACCCTTACCCTAACCCTAACCCTAACCCTTACCCTAACCCTACTCCTAACACTTACCCCAACCCTAACCCTAACCCTAACCTCAAACTTAACCGTAACCCTAACCCAAAACCTAACCCCTTACCCTTACTGTAACACTAAGCCTAAGCCTAAGCCTAACCCTAACCCTTACCCTAACACTAACCCTAAAACTAACTCTAAACCTAACCCTAACCCTAACCTCAACCTTAACCCTAAACCTAACCCTAACCCTTACCCTTACCTTAACCCTTACCTAACCCTTGCCCTTACCCTAACCCGAACCCTAACCTTAACCCCAACCTTAAACCTAACCCTAAACCTAACCCTAACCCTTACCCTAACAGTAAACCCTAACCCTTAGCCTAAATCTAACCCTAATCTTAACCCTAACCCTTACCCTTACCCTCACCCTAAACTTAACTCTAACATTTATCCTTACCCTAACCCTAATCCTAAACCTAAACCTAACCCTAAACTTTATCCCTAACCCTTACCCTTATCCTAACCCTAACCATAACACTAACCCTAACCCTAACACTTACCCTAACCCTAAACCTAACCCTAAACCTAACCATAATCCTAACCTAACGCTAACCCTAAGCATAACCCTAACCCTAACCCTAACCCTAATCCTTAAACGTACCCTAAACCTAAACTAAACTTAACCCTAACCCTAAGCCTAACCCTAACCCTAACCCTAACCCTTACCCTTACCCTATCCCTAACCCTAAACCTAACCCTAACCGTGACCCTAAAATTACCCTAACCCTAACCCTAACCCTAATCCTAACCCTAACCCTTACCCTTACCCTAACCCTATCCCTAACCGGAACCCTAACCCTAACCCTAACCTTATCCCTAACCATAACCTAACCCTTACACTTACCCTAAACCTAAACCTTACCCTAACCTTAACCCTAACCCTAACCCTAACCCTAACCCTTACCCTTAACCTAACCCTAACCCCAAAACTAACCCTATCATTAACCCTAATCCTAACCCCTAAGCCTAACCCTAACCCTAACCCTAACCTCTAAACTAACCTTACCCTAACCCTAACACTTACCCTAACCCTAACCCTAAGCCTAAACCCTAAACCTAAACCAAAACCTAACCCTTATCCTTACCCTTATCCTAAAACTAACCATAACACTAACACTTACCCTTACCCTAAACCCTACCCTAACCCTAACCCTAATCCTAACCCTTACCTTAACCCTAACCCTATCCCTAACCCTAACACTTACCCTTACCCTAACCCTAAACCTAACCCTAACCCTAACCCTAATCATTACCCTAACCCTAACGCCAACCCTAACCCTAACCCCTAACCAAAACTCTTCACCTAACCCTAACCCTGACCCTAAACCTAACCCTAACCCTTACCCTTACCCTTACCCTAAACCTAAACCTAACTCTAACCCTAACCCTTACCCTAACACTTACCCTACCCCTAATCCTTACCTTAACCCTAAAACTAACCCTAACCCTTACCCTTACCCTAACCCTAACCCTAACTCAAACCCTAACCCTAAAACTAACCCTAACCCTTACCCTAACCCTAACCCTAACCCTAACACTAACACTAACCCTAACATTTACCCTTACCCTAACCCTAATCCTAACCCTAACCGCTAACCCTAACCCTTACCCTTACCCTAACCCTAACCCTAACCCTAACCCTAACTCTTACCCTTACCCTAACCCTAACCCTAACTCAAACCCTAACCCTAAAACTAACCCTAACCCTTACCTTAACCCTAACCCTAAACCTAACCCTAACCCTTATCCTAACCCTAACCCTAACCCTAACCCTAACCCCAAACTTAACCCTAACCCTTACCCTAACCCTAACCCCTACCCTTACCTAAACCTAAACCTAACCCTAAACTTAACCCTATCCCTTACCCTTAACCTAACCCTAACCCTAATCCTTACCCTAACCCTAACCGTAACCCTAACCCTTACCCTAATCCAAACCTAACCCTAACCCTTACCCTTACCTAACCCTAACCCTAACCCTAAACTTAACCCTATCTCTTACCCTTAACCTAACCCTAACCCTAAACCTTACCCTAACCCTAACCCTAACCCTAACCCTTACCCTTACGCTAACCCTAACCCTGACAATTACCTTAAACCTAATCCTAAGCCTAAACCTAACCTTAACGTTAACCCTAACCCTAACCCTAACCCTTACCCTAACTCTAATCCTAAACCTTACCCTTACCCTACGCCTTAACCTAAACGTAAACCTAACCCTAACCCTAAACCTAACCCTAACCTTAACCCTAACCCTTACACTTACCCTAACCCTAATCCAAAACCTCTCCCTAACCCTAACCCTAACCTTTACCCTTACCCTAACGCTAACCCTCACCCTAACCCTAAACCTAACACTAACACATACCCTTATCCTACACCTAAACCTAACCCTAACCTTAACCCTACACCTAACCCTAACGCTAACCCTTACCCTAACCCGAATCCTAACCCTAACCCCTAACCCTAACCCTTATCCTAACCCTTACCCTTACCTTAACCCTAACCCTAACCCTAACCCTTACCCTTACCCTAGCGCTAACCCTAACCCTAACCCTAACCCTAACACTAACCTTAACCTTAAACCAAATCCTAACCCTAACCCTAACCCTAACCCTAAAACTTACCCTAACCCTTACCCTAACCCTACCCCTAAACCAAATCCTAAACCTAACCCTAACCCTAACCCTAAACCTTACCGTAACCGTAACCCTAACCTTAACCCCAACCCTAAACCTAACCCTAACCCTAACCCTAACCCTTACCCTAACCCTAAACCTAACCCTAATCCTAACCCTAACACTTACCCTTACCCTAACCCTAACCCTAACCCTTATCCTAACCCTAACCCTATCCCTTACCCTAACACTAATCCTAACCCTAACCCCTAACCCTAACCCTTACCCTAACCTAACGCTGACCCTAACCCTAACCCTTACCCTAACCCTAACTCTAACCCTAACCCTAAACCTAAAACTAACCGTAACCCTTACACTAAACCAAATCCTAACCCTGATCCTAACCCTAACCCTAACCCTAACCCTAACCCTAACCTCAAACTTATCCCTAACCCTTACCCTAACCCTAACCCCTACTCTTAACTAAACCTAACCCTAAACAGAACCCTAACCCTAAAACTAACCCTAACCCTAACCCTAAAAATTACCCTTACCCTAACCCTAACTCTAACCCTAACCCTTATCCTAAACCTAACCCTAACCCTAACCCTAACCCTAACCCTTACCCTAACCCTAACCCTTACCCTAACCCTAACCCTAACCCTAACCCTAACCCTAACACTTACCCTAACCCTAACCCCAACACTAACCCTTACCCTAACCCTAACCTAACCTTAAACCCAACCCTAAACATAACCCTAAACATAACCCTTACCCTAAACCTAACCCTAACCCTTACTCTTACCCTAACCCTAACCCTAACTCTAACCCTAACCATAACCCTAAGCCTAACCCTTACCCTAATCCTAACCCTGACCCTTACTCTAACCCAAACCCTAACCTCAACCTTAGCCCTAACCCTAACCCTACACTAAACCTAAACCTTACCCTTACCCTAACCCTAACCCTAACCCTAACTCTAACCCTCACCTTTATCCATATCCTAACCCTAACCCTAAAACTTACCCTAACCCTAACCCTAACCATAACAAGACCCTAAACCTAACCACTAACCCTAACCCTTAACATAAACCTAACCCAAACCCTAAGCCTAACCCTAACCCTTACCCTAACCCTAACCCTAATCCTTACCCTAACCCTAACCTAACCCTAAACTTAACCCTAACCCTAACCCTAACTCTAACCCTTACCCTTACCATCACCCTAACTTTTACCCTTACCCTAACCCTAAACCTAACTCTAACCCTAACCCTCACCCTAACCCTTATCCTTAACCTAACCCTAACCCTAAACCTAACCCTTACTCTCACCCTAACCCTAACCCTAACCTTAACCCTCACCCTTACCCTTACCCTAACCCTAACCCTAACACTAACCCTTAACCTAACAGAAACCCTAACCCTAACACTTATCCTAACCCCAACCCTAACCCTAACCTAACCCTTACCCTTGCCCTATGAGTAACCCTAAACCTAACCCTAACCCTAACCCTATTCCTAACCCCAACCCTTACCCTTACACTAAACATAACCCTAAACCTAACCCTTACTCTAACCCCTAACCATAACCATAACCCTAACCCTTACCCTTACTCTAACCCTAACCTTAATGCTAACCCTAAACCTAACCCTTACCCTAACCCTAACCCTAAACCTAATCCTTAACCTAACCCTAACCCTTACCCTTACCCTTACCATTTCCCTAACCCTAACCCTAACTCTAACCCTAAACCTTACCCTTAACCTAACCCTAACCCTAACCCTAACCCTAACCCTAACACTTACACTTACCCTAACCCTCACCCTCACCCTAACCCTTACCCTAACCCTAACACTAACCCTAACCCTTACCCTAAACCTAAGCCAAACCCTAACCCTAATCTGTAACCCTAACCTTAACCTAACCTTAATCCTAACCTTAACACTTACTCTAACCCTAAACCTAACTCTAACCCTAACCCTAACCCTAACCCTTACCCTAACCCGAACCCTAACACTTACCCTAACCCTAACCCTAATCCTAACCCTAACCCTAAACCTAACTTCAAACCTAACCCTAACCCTAACCCCTAAGTCCAACCCTAAACCTAACCCTAACCCATAACCTTATCCTAACACTAATCCTAACCCTAACACTTACCCTAACGCTAACCCTAACCCTTACATTAACCCTAACCCTAACTCTAACCCTAACCCTTACCCGTACACTCACCCTAAACCTAACCTTAACCCTACCCTAAACCTAACCCTTACCGTTACCCTAACAGTAACCCTTACCCTTACCCTAACCCTAAACCTATTTCTAACCCTAATCCTAAACCTTACCCTTACACTAACCCTAAGCCTAACCCTAAACCTAACCTAACCCTTACCCTTACCCTAACTCTAACCCTAACCCTAACCTTAACCCTAACCCTAACTCTAACCTAACCCTTACCCTTTCCCTAACCCTAACCGTAACCCCTAACCCTAACCCTTACCCTTAACCTAACCCTAACCCTAAAAGTAACCCTAACTCTAACCCTAACCCTAACCTTAACCCTACCCTAACCCTAACCCTAAACCTTAACCTTAAACTAACCCTAACCCCAAATCTAACCCTAACCCTAAACCTAACACTAACACCTAAGTCTAAACCTAACCTTAACCGTAACCCTAACCCTAACCTTAACCCTAACACTTACCCTTACCCTAAACCTAAACCTAACTCTACCCCTAACCCTATCCCTAATCCTAACCCTAAACATTACCCTAACCTTAACCCTAACCGTAACCCTAACCTAACCCTTACCCTTACACTAATGCTAACCCTAAACCTAACCCCAATCCTAAACCTAATCCTAACCCTAACCATAATCCTTACACTAACCCTAATCCTAACCCTAACCCTAACACTTACCCTTACCCTAACCGTAACCCTAAACTTAACCCTTAACCTAAACCTAACCCTAACCTTAACCCCAGCCCTAAACCTAACCTAACCCTAACCCTTACCCTAACACTTACCCTCACCCTAACCCTAAACCTAACCCTAACCCTAACCCTTACACTAAACCTAACCCTACCCCTACCCCTAACCCTAACACTTACACTTACCCTAACCCTAAACCTCACCCTAACCCTTACCCTAACCCTAACACTAACCCTAACCCTGACCCTAACCCTAACCCTAACCCCTAACCCTAACCTTAACCTAACCCTAACCCTAACCCTTACCCTTAACCTAACCCTAACCCTTACCTTAACCCTAACCCTAACCCTAACTCTAACCCTAACCCTTACCCTTAACCTAACCCTAACCCTAAACCTAATCCAAACCCTAAACCTAACCC
This sequence comes from Megascapheus bottae, assembly GCF_031878675.1. Classification (NCBI taxonomy): domain Eukaryota; kingdom Metazoa; phylum Chordata; class Mammalia; order Rodentia; family Geomyidae; genus Megascapheus; species Megascapheus bottae. Next base: position 29,983 of record NW_028327843.1, on the reverse strand, counting down.
TAACCCTAACCTTAACCCTACCCTAACCCTAACCCTAAACCTAACCCGAACAATCACCCTATCCCTAACCCTAACTCTTAAACTAACCCTAACCCTAACCCTAAATATAACCCTAACACTAACCCTAACCCTAACAGCTTACCCTAAACCTAAGCCTAACCGTTACCCTTACCCTAACCCTAACCCCAACCCTAACCATTACCCTTACCCTAACGCTAACCCTAACCTTAAACCCAACCTTAAACCTAAACCTAACCCTAACCTTAACCGATACCATAACCCTAACGCTAACCCTAACACTTGCCCATACCATAAACCTAACATTAACCCTAACCCTAACCCTTATCCTAACCCTAAACTTAACCCTACCCCTTACCCTAACCCTAACTCTTAACCTAACCCTAACACTAACCCTAAACCCTAACCCTAAACCTTACCCTAAACCTAACCCTAACCCTAAACCTAACCCTTACCCTTACCCTACCCCTAAGTCTAACCCAAACCATAACCCTAACCCTTACCCTTGCTCTGACCCTAACACTAATCCTAACCTGAATCCTTACCCTAACCCTACCCTAACCCTTACCCTAACCCTAACCCTAAACCTAACCTCAACCTTAACCCTAACCCTAACCCTAAACCTAACACTTACACTTACACTAAACCTTTCCCTAAACCTAAATCTAACCCTAACCCTAACGCTTACACTTACCCTAACTCTAACCCTAAACCTAACCCCTAACCCTAACACTAACCCTAATCCTAACACTTACCCTTACCCTAACCCTAACCCTAACCCTAACCCTAACACTTACCCTAACCCTAACCCTTACCCTTACCCTTACCCTAACCTTAACAACAACCCTAAACCAAACCTTAACCCTAACCCTTACCCTAAACCTAACCCTAAACCTTACCCTAACCCTAACCCTAACCCTAACCTTAACTCTAAGCCTAACCCTAACCCTAACCTTACCCCTTACACAAAACCTAACCCTTACCCTAAACCTAACCCTAACCCTAACCTTAACCCTAACCCTAACCCTAACCCTTACCCTTAACTAAAGCCTAACTCTAAACCTAACCCTAACACTAACGCTAACTTTAACCCTAACCCTTACCCTTACCATTACCCTAATCCTAACCTTAAACCTAACACTAACCCTAACCGTAACCCTAACAATTACCATTACCCCTAACCCTAAACCCAAACATAACCCTAACACTAACCCTAAACCTAACCCATAAGCCTAACCCTAACCCTAACCCTAACCCTTACACTTATCCTAACCCTAACCCTAAACCTAACACTTACCCTTACCCTAACCCCCTACCCTAACACTAACGCTAACCATAACCCTTACCCTAACCCTAACCCTAACCCTAACACTTATTTTTACACTCACTCCAAACCTAAACTTAACGCTAACCCTAAACCTAACCCTAACCCTTACCCTTTCCCTAACCCTAACCTTAACCTTCACCCTTACCCTAACACTAACCGAACTCTAACCCTAAACCTACCCTTACCCTTAACCTAACCCTAACCCTAAACCTAACCCTAAGCCTTACCCTTACCCCAAACCTAACCCTAACCCTAACCGAAACCCTAAACCTAAACTTAACCTTAACGCTAACCCTTATCCTTCCCTAACCCTAACCTAAATCTACCCTAACCCTAAACCTAACCCCTTACCCTTATCCTAAACTCACTCTCACCCTTACCCTTACCCTAACTCTAACCCTAACCCTAACCCTTATCCTTACCCTAACCCTAACCCTAACCGTAAATCTAAACTACCCCTAACCCTAACTGTAACCCTTATCCTAACCCTAAAACCTAACCCTAACCTAACCCTTACCCTTATCCTAACCCTAACCCTAACCTTAACCCTAACCCTAACCCTAACCCTTACACTTACCCTAACACTAACACTAAACCTAACCCTAACTGTAACCTGTAACCCTAACCCTAACCCTAACTGAAATCCTAAATCTAAACTTAACCTTAACCCTAACCCTTATCCTTTCCCTAACCATAAACCTAAACCTAACTCTAAACCTAACCCTTACCCTTACCCTAAACCTAACCCCTAAACCTAACTCTCACCCTTAACCTTACCCTAAGTCTAACCCTAACCCTAACCCTAACCCTAAACCTACTCCTAACCCTAACCGGAACTCTTATCCTAACCCTAACCCTAAACCTAACCTAACCCTTACCCTTATCCTAACCTAACCCTAACCCTAACCCTAATCCTAACCCTTACACTTACCCTAACACTAACACTAAACCTCACCCTAACTGTAACCGTAACCCTAACCCTAACCCTAACTGAAATCCTAAACCTAAACTTAACCTTAACCCTAACCCTTATCCTTTCCATACCCTAAACCTAAACCTAAACCTAAACCTAACCCTTACCCTTACCCTTACCCTAAGTCTACACCCTAACCCTAACCCTTACACTTACCCTAAACCCTAACCCTAACCCTAACCCTAAACCTAATCCTAACCCTAACTGCAACCCTTATCCTAACCCTAACCCTAACCCTAACCTAAACCTTACCCTTATCCTAACCCTAACCCTAACCTTAACCCTAACACTAACGCTTACACTTACCCTAACACTAACACTAAACCTAACCCTAACTGTAACCCCTAACCCTAACCCTAACCCTTACCCTTACCCTAAACCTAACCCTAAACTTAATGCTAACACAAACCCTAACCCTGACCTTTACCCTAACACTAACCCTGACCCCTAATCCTACCCTAACCCTAACCTAACCGTAACCAAACCCTAACCCTTACCCTTTCCCTAACCCTAACCCTAACTCTAACCCTAACCCTTACACTTAACCTAACCCTAACACTAAACATAACCATAAACCCTAACGCTTACCCTTTCCCTAACCCTAACCCTAACCGTAAACCTAACCTTAACCCTAACCCTAACCCTAACCCTAACCCTAACCCTAAACCTAACCCTAACCCTTACCTAACCCTAAACCTAATCCTAACCCTAACCTTTACCCTTTCCATAACCCTAACCCTAACCCTAAACCTAACCCCTACCCTATCCTTGACCCTAACTCTTACCCCTTACCCTAACCCTAAACCTAACCCTAACCCTAAAACTTACCCTTACCCTAACCCTACCCTAACCCTAACCCTAACCCTAACAGCTAACCATAACCCTAACCCTAACATTATCCCTTACCGTTACCCTAATCCTAATCCTAACCCTAACCCTAACTGTAACACTTACCCTAACCCTAAACCAAACCCTAAACTTAACCCAACCCTAAACCTAACCCTAACCCTAATCCTAACCCTTACCCTAACCCTAACCCTAACCCTAACACTTACCCTTACCTTAACCCTAAACTTAACCCTAACCCTAACCCTAACCCTAAACCTAATTGTTAACCTAACCCTAACAGAAACCCTAAATCCTAACCCTAACCCTTACCCTAAAGCTAAGCCTAACCCTAACCCTAACCGTTACCCTTACCCTCACCTTAACCCTAACTCTAAACCTAACCATAAACCTAAGCCTAAACCTTACCCTAAACCTTACTCTAACCCAAACCCTAACCTCAACCTTAACCCTAACCCTAACCCTACACTAACCCTAACCCTTACCCTTAACCTAATCTTAACCCTAACCCTAACCCTAACAATTACCCTAACCCTAACCCTAACTTTTTCCATAACCCTAACCCTAACCTCAACCTTAACCCTAACCATAACCCTAATCCTAACCCTTACCCTTACACTAACCCTAACTCTAAACCCAACCCTAACCCTAACCCTAATGGTTACCCTGACCCTAAACCTAAACCTTAACCTAACCCTAAACCTAACCCAAAACCTAACCCCTAAACCTAACCCTTACCCTAACCCTAAACCTAACCCTAAACCTAACCCCTAAACCTAATCCTTACCCTAACCCTAACCCTAAGCCTAACCCTAACACTTACACTAACCCTGACCCTAACCCTTACCTTACCCTAACCCTAACCTAACCTTAACCCCCAACCCTAAACCTAACCCTAAACCTAACCCTAACCCTAACCCTAACCCTTACTCTTACCCTAACCCTAACCCTAACTCTAACCCTAACCCTAACCCTAAGCCTAACCCTTACCCTAACCCTAACCCTAACCATTACTCTAACCCAAACCCTAACTTCCACCTTAGCCCTAACCCTAACCCTACACTAACCCTAGCCCTTACCCTTACCCTAACCCTAACCCTAACCCTAACTCTAAACCTAACCCTTATCCTAAACCTAACCCTAAACCTAACACTTACCCTAACCCTAACCCTAACCCTAACCCTAACCCTAACACAGGACCCCTAACCCTAAACACTAACCCTAACAATTACCCTAACCCTAACCCTAACCCTAAGCCTAACCCTAACCCTTACCCTAACCCTAACCCTAACCCTTACCCTAACCCTTACCTAACCCTAACCAGAACCCTAACCCTAACCCTAACCCTATCCCTTACCCTTACCCAAATCCTAACCCTACCCCTACCCCTAACCCTAACCTTAACCCTAACACTAACCCTAACCCTTACCATTACCCTAACCCTATCCCTAAACCTAACACTTACCCTAACCCTTACCCTAACCCTTACCTTACCTAACCCTAACCCCAAATCTAACATAACCCTAACCCCTAACCCTAACCTAACCCTAACCCTTACCCTTACCCTCACCCTAAATCTAAGCCTAACCCTAACCCTAACCCTAACCCTTACCCTTACCATCACCCTAACTCTTACCCTTACCCTAACCCTAAACCTAACTCTAACCCTAAGCCTAACTCTAACCCTTACCCTTACCCTAACACTAACCCTAACCCTAACCCTAACCCTTACTCTCACCCTAACCCTAACCCTAACCTTAACCCTAACCCTTACCCTTACTCTAACCCTAACCCTAACATTAACCCTAAACCTAACACTAACCCTAACCCTAACACTTATCCTACCGCAACCCTAACCCTTACCTAACCCTTACCCTTGCCCTAACAGTAACCCTAAACCTAACTTTAAACCTAACCCTATCCCTAACCCCAACCCTTACCCTTACCCTAAACATAACCCTAAACATAACCCTTACTGTAACCCCTAACCCTAACCATAAACCTAACCCCTTACCCTTACCCTAACCTAACCTTAATGTTAACCCTAACCCTAAAACTGAACCCTTACCCTAACCCCTAACCCTAAACCTAATCCTTACCCTAACCCTAACCCTTACCCTTTCCCTAACCCTAACCCTAATTCTAACCAAAACCTTACCCTTAACCTAACTCTAACCCTAACCCTAACCCTATCCTTAAACCTAACCCTAACCCTAACCCTAACCCTTACTCTAACCCTAAACCTAACTCTAACACTAAACCTAACCCTAACCCTTACCCTAACTCTACCCTAACCTTACCCTAAACCTAACCCTAACCCTAACCTTAACTCTAGCCCTAACCCTAACCCTTTCCCTTACCCTAAACCTAACCCTAACCCTAAACCTAACCTTCACCCTAACCTTAACCGTAACCCTAAAACTTACCATTGCCCAACCCTAACCCTAAACCTAACCCTACCCCTTACCCTAACCCATACCCATACCCTCACCCTAAACCTAAACTTAACCCTACCCTAAACCTAAACCTTACCCTTACCCTAGCCCTAACCCTTACCCTTACCCTAACCCTAAACCTAACTCTAACCTAACCCTAACCCTTACCCTTACACTAACCCTAACCCTAACCCTAAACCAACCCTAACCCTAACCCTATCCCTAACACTAACCCTTATCCTAACCCTAACCCTAACCCTAACCTAACCCTTACCCTTACCCTAACCCTCACCCTAACCCTAACCTTAACCCTAACCCTTACCCTTACCCTAACCCTAACCCTAATCCTAACCTGAATCCTTACCCTAACCCTACCCAAACCCTTACCCTAACCCGAACCCTAACCCTAACCTCAACCTTAACCCTAACCTAACCCTAAACCTAACACTTACCCTTACCCTAAACCTTACCCTAAACCTAAATCTAACCCTAACCCTAACGCTTAACCTTACCCTAAACCTAACCCTAAACCTAACCCCTAACCCTAACACTAACCCTAATCCTAACATTTACCCTTACCCTAACCCTAACCCTAACCCTAACCCTAACCCTAACACTTACCCTAACCCTAACACTAACCCTTACCCTTACCCTAACCCTAAACCTAACCCTAACCCTAAAACTTACCCTTACCCTAACCCTAACCCTAACCCTAACAGCTAACCCAAACACCTAACCCTTAACATTATGCCTTACCCTTACCCTAACCCTAATCCTAACCCTAACCCTAACTGTAACACTTACCCTAACCCTAAACCAAACCCTAAACTTAACCCCAAACCTAAACCTAAACCTAACCCTAATCCTAACCCTTACCCTAACCCTAACCCTAACCCTAACACCCTTACCTTAACCCTAAACTTAACCCTAACCCTAACCATAATCCTAAACCTAACTGTTAACCTAACCCTAAGAGAAACCCTAAATCCTAACCCTAACCCTTACCCTAAAGCTAAGCCTAACCCTAACCCTAACCCTTACCCTTACCCTCACCTTAACCCTAACTCTAAACCTAACCATAAACCTAAGTCTAAACCTTACCCTAAACCTTACTCTAACCCAAACCCTAACCTCAACCTTAACCCTAACCCTAACCCTACACTAACCCTAACCCTTACCCTTAACCTAATCCTAACCCTAAACCTAACCCTAACAATTACCCTAACCCTAACCCTAACTTTTACCCTAACCCTAACCCTAACCTCAACCTTAACCCTAACCATAACCCTAATCCTAACCCTTACCCTTACACTAACCCTAACTCTAAACCTAACCCTAACCCTAACCCTAATGGTTACCCTGACCCTAAACCTAACCCTTAACCTAACCCTAACCTAACCCTAAACCTAACCCCTAAACCTAACCCTTTACCCTAACCCTAACCCTAAGCCTAACCCTAACATTTACACTAACCCTGACCCTAACCCTTACCCTTACCCTAACCCTAACCTAATCTTAACCCAATCCTAAACCTAACCCTAAACCTAACCCTAACCCTAACCCTAACCCTAAGCCTAACCCCCCTTACCCTAACCCTAAACCCTAACCCTTACTCTAACCCAAACCCTAACTTCAACTTAGCCCTAACCCTAACCCTACACTAACCCTAACCCTTACCCTTACCCTAACCCTAACCCTAACCCTAACTCTAACCCTAACCCTCATCCTAAAATTAACCCTAAACCTAACACTTACCCTAATCCTAACCCTAACCCTAACCAGACCCTAACCCTAACCACTAACCCTAACAATTACCCTAACCCTAACCCTAACCCTAAGCCTAACCCTAACCCTTACCCTAACCCTAACCCTAAACACTTACCCTAACCCTTACCTAACCCTAACCAGAACCCTAACCCTAACCCTAACCCTAACCCTTACCCTTACCCAAACCCTAACCCTAACACGCTAACCCTAACCTTTACCCTAACACTAACCCTAACCCTTACAATTACCCTAACCCAACCCTAAACCTAACACTTACCCTAACCCTTACCCTAACCCTTACCTTACCTAACCCTAACCCCAAATCTAACCATAACCCCTAAACCTAACCCTAACCCTAACCCTAACCCTTACACCTTACCCTCAACCCTAAACCTAAGCCTAACCCTAACCCCAAACCCTAACCCTTACCCTTACCATCACCCTAACTCTTACCCTTACCCCTAACCCTAAACCTAACTCTAACCCTAAGCCTAACCCTAACCCTTACCCTTACTCTAACACTAACCCTAACCCTAACCCTAACCCTTACTCTCACCCTAACCCTAACCCTAACCTTAACCCTAACCCTTACCCTTACTCTAACCCTAACCCGAACACTAACAATAAACCTAACACTAACCCTAACCCTAACCCTTATCCTACCCCAACCCTAACCCTTACCTAACCCTTACCCTTGCGCCAACAGTAACCCTAAACCTAACTCTAACCCTAACTCCTATCCCTAACCCCAACCCCTTACACTTATCCTAAACATAACCCTAAACCTACCCTTACTGTAACCCTAACCCTAACCATAAACCTAACCCTTACCCTTACCCTAACCCTAACCTTAATGCTAACCCTTAACCGAACCCTTACCCTAACCCTAACCCTAACCCTAATCCTTACCCTAACCCTAACCCTTACACTTTTGCTAACCCTAACCCTAATTCTAACCCTAAACCTTACCCTTAACCTAACTCTAACCCTAACCCTAAACCTAACCCTAACCCTAAACCTAACTCTAACCCTAACCCTATCCCTAACACTTACCCTTACCCTAACCCTCACCCTCACCCTAACCCTTACTCTAACCCTCACACTAACCCTAACCCTTACCCTAACCCTAAACAAACCCTAACCCCTAACCCTAACCTTAACCTAACCCTAACCCTAACCCTAACACTTACTCTAACCCTAAACCTAACTCTAACCCTAAAAGTAACCCTAACCTCTTACCCTAACCCTAACCCTAACCCTTACCCTAACCCTAACCATAACCTCTAACCTTAACTCTAATTCTAACCCTAACCCTTTCCCTTACCCTAACCCTAACCCTAACCCTAAACCTAACCTTCACCCTAACCTTAACCGTAACCCTAAAACTTACCATTACCCTAACCCTTACCCTAAACCTAACCCTACCCTTACCCCTAACCCTACCCATACCCTCACCCCTAACCTAACTTAACCCTACCCTAAACCTAACCCTTACCCTTACCCTAGCCCTAACCCTTACCCTTACCCTAACCTAAACCTAACTCTAACCCTAACCCTAACCCCTTACCCTTACACTAACCCTAACCCTAACCCTAAACCAAATCTAACCCTAACCCTATCCCTAACACTAACCCTTATCCTAACCCTAACCCTAACCCTAACCTAACCCTTACCCTTACCCTAACCCTCACCCTAACCCTAACCTTAACCCTAACCCTGACCCTTACCCTAACCCTAAACCTAACCCTTACCCTTACCCTACCCCTAACTCTAACCCAAACCATAACCCTAACCCTTACCCTTACCCTAACCGTAAACCTAAACCTAACCTGAATCCTTACCCTAACCCTACCCTAACCCTTACCCTAACCCAAACCCTAACCCTAATCTCAACCTTAACCCTAACCCTAACCCTAAACCTAACCCTTACCCTTACCCTAAACCTTACCCTAAACCTAAATCTAACCCTAACCCTACCGCTTACCCTTACCCTAACCCTAACCCTAAACCAAACCCCTAACCCTAACACTAACCCTAATCCTAACATTTACCCTCCCTAACCCTAACCCTAACCCTAACACTTACCCTAACCCTAACCTTAACCCTTATGCTTACCCTAACCCTAACCTTAACAACAACCCTAAACCAAACCTTAACCCAACACTTACCCTAAACCTAACCCTAAAACTTACCCTAACCCTAACCCTAACCCTAACCTTAACTCTAACCCTAACCCTAACCGTAACCTTACCCTTACACAAACCCTAACCCTTACCCTAAACCTAACCCTAACCCTAACCTTAACCCTAACCCTAACCCTAACCCTTACCTTTAACCAAAGACTAACTCTAAACCTAACCCTAACCCTAACGCTAACCTTAACCCTAACCCTAACCCTTACCATTACCCTAATCCTAACCTTAAACCTAACACTAACACTAACCGTAACCCTAACACTTTCCCTTACCCTAACCCTAAACCCAAACATAACCCTAACACTAACCCTAAACCTAACCCATAAGCCTAACCCTAACCCTAACCCTAAGCCTTACCCTTACACCAACCCTAACCCTAACCCTAACCGAAACCCTAAACCTAAACTTAACCTTAACCCTAACCCTTATCCTTTTCCCTAACCCTAACCCTAAATCTAACCCTAACCCTAAACGTAACCCTTACCCTTATCCTAAACCTAACTCTCACCCTTACACTTACCCTAACTCTAACCCTAATCCTAACCCTAACTCTTACCCTTACCCTAACCCTAACCCTAACCCTAACTCTAAACCTACCCCTAACCCTAACTGTAACCCTTATCCTAACCCTAACCCTAACCCTAACCTAACTCTTACCCTTATCCTAACCCTAACCCTAACCTTCACCCTAACCCAAACCCTAACCCTTACACTTACCCTAACACTAACACTAAACCTAACCCTAACTGTAACCCGTAAACCTAACCCTAACCCTAACTGAAAACCTAAACAAAAACTTAAACTTAACCCTAACCCTTATCCTTCCCCTAACCCTAAACCTAAACCTAACCCTAAACCTAACCCTAAACCTAACTCTCACCCTTACCCTTACCCTAAGTCTAACCCTAACCCTAACCCTAACCCTTACCCTAACCCTAACCCTAACCCTAACCCTAACCCTAAACCTACTCCAAACCCTAACTACAACCCTTATCCTAACCCTAAACCCTAAACCTAACCTAACCCTTACCCTTATCCTAACCCTAACCCTAACCTTAACCCTAACCCTTACACTTACCCTAACACTAACACTAAACCTAACCCTAACTGTAACCCCTAAACCTAACCCTAACCCTTACCCTTACCCTAACCCTAACCCTAAACTTAATGCTAACCCAAACCCTAACTGTAACCCTTACCCTAACCCTAACCCTATCTCTAAACCTAACCCTAACTGTAACCCCTAACCCTAACCCTAACCCTTACCCTTACCCTAACCCTAACCCTAAACTTAATGCTAACCCAAACCCTAACCCTAAACATTACACTAACCCTAACCCTAACCCTTACCCTTACCCTAAACCTAACCATAACCCAAACCATAACCCTTACCCTTTCCCTAACCCTAACCCTAACTCTAATCCTAACCCTTACATTAACCTAACCCTAACACTAAACATAACCGTAACCCTAACGCTTACCCTTCCCTAACCCTAACCCTAACCCTAAACCTAACCTTAACTCGAACGCTAACCCTAAACCTAAACCCTACGCTTACCCTACCCCTAAACCTAACCCTAACCCTAACTCTTACCCTTACCATAACCCTAACCCTAACCTTAACCCCAACTCTAAACTTAACCCTAACCCTAACCCTAACCCTTACCCTAACCCTAAACCTAATCCTAACCCTAACCCTTACCCTTACCATAACCCTAACCCTAACCCTATACCTAACCCTAACCCTATCCTTAACCCTAACGCTTACCCTTACCCTACCCTAACCCTAAACCTAACCCTAACCCTAAAACTTACCCTTACCCTAACCCTCACCCTAACCCTAACCCTAACAGCTAACCCTAACCCTAACCCTAACATTATCCCTTACCCTTACCCTAATCCTAATCCTAACCCTAACCCTAACTGTAACACTTACCCTAACCCTAAACCAAACCCTAAACTTAACCCCAACCCTAAACCTAACCCTAACCCTAATCCTAACCCTTACCCTAACCCTAACCCTAACCCTAACACTTACCCTTACCTTAACCCTAAACTTAACCCTAACCCTAACCCTAACCCTAACCCTAACTGTTAACCTAACCTAACCCTAACAGAAATCCTAAATCCTAACCCTAACCCTTACCCTAAAGCTAAGCCTAACCCTAACCCTAACCCTTACCCTTACCCTCATCTTAACCCTAACTCTAAACCTAATCATAAACCTAAGCCTAAACCTTACCCTAAACCTTACTCTAACCTAAACCCTAACCTCAACCTTAACCCTAACCCTAACCCTACACTAACCCTAACCCTTACCCTAACCCTAACCCTAACCCTAACCCTAACCCTAACCCTACACTAACCCTAACCCTACACTAACCCTAACCCTTACCCTTAACCTAATCCTAACCCTAACCATTACCCTAACCCTAACCCTAACTTTTACCCTAACCCTAAACCTAACCTCAAACTTAACCCTAACCATAACCCTAATCCTAACCCTTACCCTTACCCTAACCCTAACCCTAACTCTAAACCTAACCCTAACCATAACCCTAATGGTTACTCTTACCCTAACCCTAACCCTTAATATAACCCTAAACCTAACCCTAAACCTAACCCCTAAACCTAACCCTTACCCTAACAATAACCCTAAGCCTAACCCTAACACTTACACTAACGCTGACCCTAACCCTTACCCTAACCCTAACCTAACCTTAACACCAAAACTAAACCTAACCCTAAACCTAACCCTAACCCTAACCCTAACCCTTACTCTTACCCTAACACTAACCCTAACTATAACCCTAACCCTAACCCTAAGGCTAAACCTTACCCTAAACCCAAACCCTAACCCTTTCTCTAACCCAAACCCTAACTTCAACCTTAGCCCTAACCCTAACCCTACACTTACCCTAACCCTTACCGCTTACCCTAACCCTAACCCTAACCCTAACTCTAACCCTAACCCTTATCCTAAAACTAACCCTAAACCTAACCCTTACCCTTACCCTAAACCTAACCCTAACCCTAACCCTTCCCCTTACCCTAACCCTAACCTCAACCCTAACCCTAACCCTGACCCCAACCCTTACCCGTAACCTAACCCTAACCCTAACCCTAAGCCTAACCCTAACCCTAACCCTAACCCTAATCCTTACCCTAACCCTAACCCTAACCCTTACCCTTTCCCTAACCCTAACCCTGACCCCAACCCTTACCCTAACCTAACCCTAACCCTAACCCTAACCCTTACCCTTACCCTAACCCTAACCCTAAACCTAACATTAACTCTAACCCTAACCCTAACCCTTACCCTTTCCCTAACCCTAACCCTAACCCTTACCCTGACCCTCAACCTAACTCTAAACCTAACGCTAATTCTAAACCTAAACCTAACCTTAACCCTAAACCTAATCCTAACCCTTACCCTTACCTTAACCCTAACCCTAAACCTCATCCTCACCCTAACCCTAAACCTAACACCTAAACCTATCCCTAACCCTAACCCTTACCCTTACCCTAACCCTAACCTACCCTAAACCTAACATTAACTCTAACACTTACCCTAAACCTAACCCTAACCCTAACCATTACCCTTACCCTAACTCTAACCCTAACCTTAAACCCAACCCTAACCCTAACCCTAAACCTTACCCTATCCCTATCCCTAACCCTAACCCTAACACTAACACTTACCATTAGCCTAACCCTAACCCTAACCCTAACCCTAACTCTAACCCTAACCCTTAGCCTAACCTTAACACTAACCCTTACACCTAACACTAACCCTTACCCTATCCCTAAAGCTAACCCTAACCCCTAACCCTAACCCTAACACTAACCCCTAACCCTAACCCTAACTCTAACCCTTAACCTTATCCTAACCCTAAACCTAACACTTACCCTTACCCTATTCCCTACCCTTAACCTAACCCTAACACTAATCCTAACCGTAATCTTACCCTAACCCAAACCTTAACCCCAACACTAAACCTAACCCTAACCCCAACACTAAACCTAACCCTAACCCTAACCCTTACCCTTACCCTAACCCTAACCCTAACCCTAAACCTTACCCTTAACCCTAACCCTAACCCTAACCCTAAAACCTACTCCTAAAACTAACCCTAATCCTAACCCTTACCCTTACCCTAAACCCTAACCCTAACCATAACCCTACCCCTAACCCTCACCCTTACCCATCCCTAACACTAATCCTAACCATAACAACTAACCTTAACCCTTAACCTAACCCTAACCCTAAACTTAACCCTAACCCTTACCGTTACACTAACCCTAACCCTAAACCTTAGTGTAACCCTAACCCTAACCGTTACCCTTACCCTAACCCTAAACCTAACCCTAACCCTAACCCTAACCCTAACCCTAACCCTAAACCTAACCCTAACCATAACCCTAAACCTAACCCTATCCCTAATCCTAACCCTAACCAAAACCCTAAATCCAACCCTAAACCTAATCCTTACCCTTACCCTAACCCTAACCCTAAACCTTACCCTAACCCTAACCATAACCCTAAAACTAATCCGAAACCTAACCCTAACCCTAACACTTACCCTAAACCTAACCCTAACCCTAACCCTTACACTAACCCTAACCCTAACCCTAACTCTTACCCTAACCCTTACCCTAACCCTAAATCTTACACCTAACCTTAACACTTAACCTAACCCTAACCCTAAACTAAACCCTAACCCTTACCCTTACCCTAACCCTAAACCTAACTCTAACCCTAACACTAACCCTAACCCTAAATCTTACCGTAACACAAACCCTAACCTTTCCCTAACCCTAACCCTAAACCTAAACGTTACCTTTACCCTAAAACTAATTCTAACCATAACCCTAACCCTAACCCTAAACCTAACCCTAACCATAACCCTAAACCTAACCCTATCCCTAATCCTAACCCTAACCAAAACCCTAAATCCAACCCTAAACCTAATCCTTACCCTTACCCTAACCCTAACCCTAAACCTTACCCTAACCCTAACCATAACCCTAAAACTAATCCGAAACCTAACCCTAACCCTAACACTTACCCTAAACCTAACCCTAACCCTAACCCTTACACTAACCCTAACCCTAACCCTAACATTAACCATAACCCTTACCCTTACCCGAACCCTAAACCTAAACCTAACCCTAACCCTAACCCTAACCCCTAAACCTAAACCTAACCCTAACCCTAACATTTACCTTTACCTTAAATCCTACCCTAACCCTAACCCTAACACTTACCCTAACCCAAAACCTAACCCTTACCCTTACCCTAACCCTACAGCTAACCCTAACCTTAACCCTAACCAGAACACTTACCCTTACACTAACCCTAACCCTAACCCTAACCCTAACCCTAAACCTTACCCTTACCCTAAACCTAACCCTAACCCTT
>NW_028327843.1:0-5000 GCF_031878675.1 Megascapheus bottae | reverse complement strand
CCCCAACACTAAACCTAACCCTAACCCTAACCCTAACCCTTACCCTTACCCTAACCCTGACACTAAAACCTAACCCTAACTCTAACCCTAACCCTACTCTAAACCTAAACCTAATCCTAACCTTAACCTTACCCAAACCCTAACCTTAACCCTAAGCATAAGGCTTATCCTAACCCTAACCCTAACCCTAAACCTTATCCTAAACCTAACCCTGACCGTAATCCTAACACATACCCTTACCCTAACCCTAACCCTAACCCTAAACCTAACCCTAAACCTAACCCTAACACCTACCATAAACCTAACCCTTACCCTAACCCTAACCGAACCCCTAAACTTAACCCTTAACCTAACCTCAGCACTAAACCTAACCCTAACCCTAAACCTAACCCTAAACCAATCCCAAACCCCTAACCCTTACCCTAACCCTAACACTAACCCTAACCCTAACCCTAACCTTAACCCTAACACTATCTACCTAACCCTTACCCTTACCCTAACCATAACACTAACCCTAACCCTAACGCTAAACCTAACCCTAACCCTAACCTTTACCCCAACACTAAACCTAACCCTAACCCTAACCCTAACCCTTACCCTTACCCTAACGCTAACCCTAAACCTAAGCCTAACCCTTACCCTAACCCTAACCCTAACCCTTACTCTAACCCTAACCCTAACTCTAACACTAACCCTAACACTTACCCTAAACCTAACCCTAACCCTAACCCTAACCTTTATCCTAACGCTAAACCTAACCCTAACCCTAACCCTTACACATACCCTTAACCTAACCCTAACCCTAACCCTAACCGTAACCCTAAACCTAACCCTAACCCAAAACCCTAACCCTAAACCTAACCCTAACCGTAACCCTAAACCTAACCCTAACCCTAATCCTAACCCAAACCCTAACCCTTAAACCCAATCTTACCCTAACCCAAACCCTATCCCTAACACTAATCCTAAACCTAAACCTAACCTAACCCTAACCCTAAACCTAACCCTAACCCTAACCCTTACACTAACCCTAACCCTAACCCTAACCCTTACCCTAACACTTACCCGTAACCCTAAATCTTACACCTAACCTTAACACTTAACCTAACCCTAACCCTAAACTAAACCCTCTAACCCTTACCCTTACCCTAACCTAAAACTAAGTCTAAACCTAACAGTAACCCTAACCCTAACCTCTTACCATAACAGTAACCATAACCCTTACCCTAACCTCTAACGCTAACCCTAAACCTAAACGTTAACTTTACCCTAACCCTAATTCTAAATCTAACCCTAACCCTAACCCTAAACTTAACCCTAACCCTAACCCTAGCCCTTGCCCTTCCCCTAACCCTAACCGTAAACCTAACACTAAACCTAACCCTAACCCTAACCCTAACCCTAAACCTTACCTTACCCTAAACCTAACCATAACTTACCTAACCTAAACCTAACCTTAACTACTAAACATAACTACTATACACCTTAGATATTAAATTAAAAATGAATAAAAATAAAAGTAACCACCATAAAATCTAGAAATAAAAAAAAAAGATAAGAAGAGAGCAAAAAAAAAAAACTACTCACCCTTACCCTAAACTCCTAAACCTACTCTACCTCCCTTAACCCTAACCCTAACCCTTACCTCTTACCCAAACAGTAACCATAACCCTAACCCTAACCCTAACACATATCCTTACCCTAAACCTAACCCTAACCCTTACCCTAACCCTAACCTAACCCTAACCCTAAACCTAATACCTCAACTTAACCTAACACTTACCCTAAACCTAACCCTAACCTTAACCTTACACTAACCCTAAGCCTAACCTAACCCTTACCCTAAACGTAACCCTAATCCTAACCCCTAACCTTAATCCTTAACCTAACCCTAACCCTACACTTAACCCTAACCTTACCCTTACCCTAACCCTAAACCTAACTCTAACCCTAACACTAACCCTAACCCTAACCTTACCAACCTAACCCTAACCCTAACCCTAACCCTAACCCTTACCTTACTTTAACCATAACCCTTACTTACCTTAACTTCCTACCTTGCTAACCCTAACCCTAACCTTAACCCTAACTCTAACACAATACCCTTACGCTAACCCTAACAGTAACCCTAACATAACCTAACAATAACCCTAAACCCTAAAACCTAACCCTAACCCTAACCCTATCCCTACCTACCTTACCAACCTTAACCTAACCTAACCCTACACTTAACCCCAACCCTAAACCTAACCCTATACCCTAACGCTCACCCTTACCCTAACCCTAACTCTAACCCTAAACCTAAACCTAACCCTAAACTTTACCCCAACACTAAACCTAACCCTAACCCTAACCCTAACCCTAACCCTTAACCTTACCCTAACAGTAACCCTAAACCTAACCCTAACCCTAACCCTAACCCTACTGTAAACCAAAATCTAATCCTAACGCTAACCCTTAACCTTACCCAAACCCTAACCTTAACCCTAAGCCTAAAGCTTACCCTAAACCTAACCCTAACCCTAACCCTAAACCTAATCCTTATCCTAACCTTAACCCTGACCCTAACCCTAACACATACCCTTACCCTAAGCCTAACCCTAACTCTAACCCTAAACATAACCTAAACCTAACCTAACACTTACCATAAACCTAACCCTTACCCTAAGCCTAACCCTAAACTGAACCCTTAACTTTAACCCTTAACCTAACCCCAGCATTAACCTAACCCTAACCTAAAGCTAACCTTACCCTTACCCTAAACCCTAACCCAAAACCAAACCCTAACCCTAACCATTACTCTTACCCTAACCCTAACTCTAAACCTAACGCTAACCCTAACCTTAACCCTAACACTTACCCTAAACCTAACCCTTACCATAACCTAACCCTAACCCTAACCCCTAACCTTAACCCTTAACGTAACCCCAACCCTAAACCTAACCCTAACCCTAACGCTAAACCTTACCCTACCCTAACCCTAACCCTAACCCTAACCCTTACCCTTACCCTAACCCTAACACTAACCCTAACCCTAACGCAAAACCTAACCCTCACCCTAACCTTTACCCCAACACTAAACCTAACCCTAACTCTAAACCTAACTCTTACCCTTACCCTAACCCTAACCCTAAACCTAAGCCTAACCCTTACCCTAACCCTAATCCTAACCTTACTCTAACCCTAAACCTAACCCTAACCCTAACACTAACACTAACCCTAACACTTACCCTAAACCTAACCCTAACCCTAAACCTAACGCTTACCCTAACCCTAACTCTAACCCTAACCTTTATCCAAACCCTAACCCTAGCCCTAACCCTTACACATACCCTTACCCTAACCCTAACCCTAACCCTAAACTAAACCCTAACCGTTACCCTTACCCTACCCTACCCTAACCCTAACTCTAACCCTAACACTTATCCTAACCCTAAACCTTACCGTAACATTAACCCTAACCCTTTCCCTAACCCTAAACCTAAACCTAAACGTTACCTTTACCCTAACCCTAATTCTAAACCTAACCCTAACCCTACCCTAACCCTAACCCTAACCTTAATCCTAACCCTAACCCAAACCCTTGCCTTACCCTAACCCTAACCCTAAACCTATCACTAACCCTAATCCTAACACTAACCCTAACCCTAATTCTTACCCCTTACCCTAACCCTAAAACCTAAACCTAACCTAACCCTAACCCTAACCCCCAAACATAAGCCCTAACCCTAACCCTAACACTTACCCTTACCTTAATCCTACCCTAATCCTAAACCTAACCCTACCCTAACACTAACCCTAACCCCTTACCCTAACCCTTCTACACCTAACCCTATCCCTAACCCTAACCCTAACCCTAATTTCTTACTCCTTACCCTAACCCTAAACCTAAACCTAACCTAACACTAACCCTAACCCCCAAACATAAGCCTAACCCTAACCCTAACACTTACCCTTAACCTTAAATCCTACCCTAATCCTAAACCTAACCCTTACCCTAACCCTAACCCTAACCCTTACCCTAACCCTTCTACACCTAACCCTATCCCTAACCCTAACCCTAACCCTAAACCTTACCCTTACCTAAAACTAACTCTATCCCTTACCATAAACCTAACCCTAACCCTATCCCTAACGCTAACCCTAACCCCTACCTTAAAACTAACTCTCACCCTTACCCTTACCCAAACACTAACCATAAACCTAACCCTAACCTTAAACACATACCCTTACCCTAAACCTACCCTAACCCTAACCCTAACCCTAACCCTTACCCTAACCCTAACCCTAACCCTAACCTAAACCTAACCTAAACCTAACCCTAACACTTACCCTAAACATAACCCTAACCTTAACCTTACACTAACCCTAAGCCTAACCTAACCCTAACCCTAACCCTAACCCTAAACCTTACCCTTGCCCTAACCCTAACCCTAACCCTAACCATATCCTTACCCTA
This sequence comes from Megascapheus bottae, assembly GCF_031878675.1. Taxonomy (NCBI): domain Eukaryota; kingdom Metazoa; phylum Chordata; class Mammalia; order Rodentia; family Geomyidae; genus Megascapheus; species Megascapheus bottae. The sequence continues at coordinate 541 of NW_028327843.1, read as the reverse complement.
AACCTAACCCTAACCCTTTCCCTAAACCTAACCCTAACCCTAACCCGTACCCTTACCTTAACTCTAACCCTTACCCTTACGCTATTGATAACCCTAACCCTAACCTTAACCCGAACTCTAACACGAACCCTTACCCTAACCCTAACAGTAACCCTAAACATAACCCTAACAATAACCCTAACCCTAAACCTAACCCTAACCCTAACCCTACCCTCACCCTACCCCTTACCCTTACCCTAACCCTAACCCTAACTTAACCCCAAACCTAAACCTAACCCTAACCCTAAAGCTCGCCCTTACCCTTACCTACCCTAACCCTAAACCTAAACCTAAACCTAACCCTAAACCCTAACCTTTACCCCAACACTAAACCTAACCCTAACCCTAAAACTAATCCTCACCCTACGCCTAACACTTACCCTTACCCTAACCCTAAACCTAACCCTAAACCTTATCCTTATCCTTACCCTCACCCTAACCCTAACCTTAAGGCTAACCCTAACCCTAACTCTAACCCATAACCCTAACCCTAACCCTTACA
>NW_028327842.1:339799-373306 GCF_031878675.1 Megascapheus bottae | reverse complement strand
GGTTAGGGTTAGTGTTGGGGTTAGGGTTAGGGTTAGTGTTAGGATAAGGGTAAGGGTTAGGGTTAGGGTTAGGGTTAGGGTTAAGATAAGGGTAAGGGTTACGGTTAGGGTTAGAGTTCGGTTTAGGGTAAGGGTTAGTGTTAGTTTTAGGGTAAGGGTAAGGTTTAGGGTTAGGGTTAGGGTTAGGGTTAGGGTTAAGGTAAGGGTAAGGGTTAGGGTTAGGTGTTAGGGTTAGGGTTAGGGTTAGGTTTAGGGTAAGGGTATGGGTTACGGTTAGATAGGGTTAGGGTTAGGTGTAGGATTAGGGTTAGGGTAAGGGTAAGGTTAGGGTTAGGTTTAGGGTTAGGGTTAAAGTTAGCGTTAGGGTTAGGGTTAGGTTTAGGGTTAAGGTTAGGTTAAGGGTAAGGGTTAGGGTTAAGGTTAGGTTTAGGGTTAGGGAAAGGGTAAGGATTATGGTTACGTTTATGGTTAGCGTTAGGTTAAGGATTAGGGTTAGGGTTAGGGTTAGGGATAGAGTAAGGGTGATGGTTAGGGTTAGGGTTAGCATTAAGGTTAGGGTTAGGGTAAAGGTAAGGGTTAGGGTTAGGGTTAGGGTTACGGTTAGGTTTAAGGGTTAGGGTTAGGGTTAGGGTTACTGTTAGCGTTAGAGGTAGGGTAAGGGTAAGGTTTAGGGTTAGGGTTAGGGTTAGGTTTAGGGTAAGGGTTATGGTTAGGGTTAGGGTTAGACTTAGGGTAATGGTAAGGGTTAGGGTTAGGGTTAGGTTTAGGGTAAGTGTTAGGGTTAGGTTTAGGGTAAGGGTAAGGTTAAGAGTTAGGATTAGGCTTAGGGTTAGGGTAAGGGAAATGGATAAGCTTAGAGTTAGGGTTAGGTTTAGGGTTAGGGTAAGGGTAAGGGTTAGGGTTAGGGTTAGTGTTAGGGTAAGGGTTAGGGTTAGTGTTAGGGATAGGGTTAGATTTAGGGTAAGGGTAAGATTTAGGGATAGGGTTAGGTGTAGGGTAAGGATAAGGGTTAGCGTAAGGTTTAGGGTTATGTTTAGGTTTAGGTTTAGGGTAAGGGTTAGAGTTAGGGTAAGGGTTTGGGTAAGGGTAAGTGTTAGGGTTAGGGTTAGGGTTAGGATAAGGGTAAGGGTTAGGGTTAGGGTTAGGGTTAGGTTTGGGGATAGGTTTAGGGTTACGGTTAGGTTTAGGATTAGAGTTAGGGTAAGAGTAAGGGTTAGGGTTAGTGTTAGGGTTAGTGATAGGTTTAGGGTTAGGGTTAGGGTAAGGGCAAGGGTTAGGTTTAGGGTTAGTGTTAAGGTTAGAGTTAGGGTTAGGGTTAGGGTAAGGGTTAGGGTAAGGTTTAGGGTTAAAGTTAGCGTTAGGGTTAGGGTTAGAGTTAGGTTTAGTGTTAGGTTAAGGGTAAGGGTTAGGGTTAGGGTTAGCGTTAGCATTAACATTAGGGTTAGGGTTACGGTTAGTGTAAGGGTAAGGGTTTGGGTAAGGGTTAGGGTAAGGTTTAGGGTTAGGGTTAGGGTTAGGGTTAAGGTTAGGTTAAGGGTTATGGTTAGGGGTTAGGGTAGGGTTAGGGTTAGGGTAAGTGTTAGGGTTAGGGTTAGGGTTAGGGTAAGTGTTAGGTTTAGCGTTAGGGTTAGGGTAAGGGTTAGGGTTAGGGTTAGGGTAAGGGTAAGTGTTAGCGTTAGGTTTAGGGTTAGGGTAAGTGTTTGGGTAAGGGTTAGGGATAGGTTTAGGTTTAGTGTCGGGGTTAAGTTTAGGGTTAGGGTTAGAGTAAGGGTAAGGTTTAGGGTTAGGGTTAGGGTTAGGGTTAGGTTAAGTGTAAAGGTTAGGGTTAGGGTTAGGGTTAGGGGTCAGAGTTAGGGTTAGGTTTAGGGATAGGGTAAGGGTAAGCGTTAGGGTTAGGGTTACGGTTATTGTTAGTGGTTAGGGTAACAGTAAGGGTTAAGGTTAGGGTTTGGGTTTGGGTAAGGGTAAGGGTTAGGGTTAGGGTTAAGGTTAGGATTAGGGTTAGGGTAAGGGTAAGGTTTAGGGTTAAGGTTAGGGTTAGGGTTAGGGTTAGGTTTAGGGTTAGAGTTAGGGTAAGGGTAAAGATTAGGTTTAGAAATAGGGTTAGGTTTAGTGTTAGGGTTAGGGTAAGGGTAAGGGTTAGGTTTAGGAATAGGGTTAGGTTTAGGGTTAGTGTTAGGGTGAGGGTTAGGGTAAGTATAAGGGTTAGGGTTAATTTTAGGGTTAGGGTTAGGTTTAGAGTTAGGGTTAGGGTAAGGGTAAGGGTTAGGTTTAGGGTTAGGGTTAGGGTGAGGGTTAGGGTAAGTATAAGGTTTAGGGTAAGGGTAAGGTTTAGGCTTAGGTTTAAGGTTAGGTTTAGGGTTGGGGTTAAGGTTAGGGTTAGGGTTCGGGTAAGGGTAAGGGTTAGGGTTAGTGGTAGGGTAAGTGTAAGTGTTACGGTTAGGGTTAGGTTTAGAGTTACGGTTAGGGTTAGCGTTAGGGTAAGGCTTAGGGTTAGGGTTAGGGTTAAGGTAAGGGTAAGGGTTAGGGTTATGTTTAGGTTTAGGGTAAGGATTAGGGTTAGGTTTAGGGTAAGGGTAAGGATAAGGGTTAGGGTTAGGTTTAGGGTTAGGGTAAGGAAAGGGTTAGGGTTAGGGTTAGGGTTAGGGTTATGTTTAGGGTTAGGGTAAGGGTTAGGGTTAGGGTTAGGGTAAGGGTTAGGTTTAGGGTTAGGTTAGGGGTTAGGGTAAGGCTAAGTGTTAGGGTTAGGGTTAGGGTTAGGATAAGGGTAAGGGTTAGGGTAGGGTTAGGGTTTAGGGTCAGGGTTAGTGTTAGGGTTAGGTTTAGGTTTAGGTTTAGGGTAAGAGTAAGGGTTAGGGTTAGGGTTGGGGTTAGTGATAGGTTTAGGGTTAGGGTTAGGGTAAGGGCAAGGGTTAGGTTTAGGGTTAGGGTTAAGGTTAGAGTTAGGGTGAGGGTTAGGGTTAGGTTTAGGGTTAGTGTTATGGTAAGGGTAAGGGTTAGGGTTAGGGTTATGGTTAAGGTTAGGGTTAGTGTTAGGGTCAGGGTTAGGGTAAGGTTTAGGTTAAGATTTTGGGTTAGGGTTAGGGTTAGGGTAGGGGTTAGAGTTAGGTTTAGGGTTAGGGTAAGGGTAAGGGTTAGGGTTAGGGTTAGGGTTAGAGTTAGGGTTAGGGTTAGTGTAAGGTTTAGTGTTCGGGTTAGGGTAAGTGTTAGGGTTAGGGTTAGTGTGAGGGTTAGGGTAAGTGTTATGGTAAGGGTTAGGTTTAGGGTTAGGTTTAGGGTTGGGGTTAAATTTAGGGTCAGGGTTAGGGTAAGGGTAAGGGTAAGGTTAGGGTTAGGGTTAGGGTAAGTGTTAGGGTTAGGCTGAGGTTAGGTTTAGGGTTAGGTTTAAGGATAGGGTTAGGGTGAGGGTTAGGGTTAGTGTTAGGGTTAGTGTAAGGGTAAGGGTTAGGATTAAGTTTAGAGTTAGGGTTAGGTTTAGGGTTGTGGTTAGGTTAAGGGTAAGGGTTAGGATTAGATAGAGTTAAGGTTAGGTTTACGGTTAGGTGCCGCAGACCGACTCAGCGGGATTGCGGAGAGACCAAGTCTGGATTCACAGGTCAGGAATGGATTCGGCGATGACAGACAGACACAAACGCAAGGGAGGTTTGAAATCTGCTGCGAAGTTTTACTTGTTGAGTGTGAGATTATATACAGTCAAAGTAGGAGTAGTTTCTTTCAGTTGGCATAAGGTCAAAAGATTACAATCACGTTTAAGAATGGTTACAGGGTACATTTTTCTGAGTAGAAAAGAAACTTCACCCTTCATTCTAAGAAGCCATGGTTAATAAGTCAGACATTATGGTTAGGCGTCATCCGCCTTGGCATTAATCACTATTAGCTTTGTTTACCATCTGTTTTCTAGTTCTTCCTATGATTCTGTTTCTAAGTTAGTAATTATTACCCTGTGCCAGGAATTGTAAAACCTTAAACCTAAGAGTCCATTGTTGCTGTTCAGTTAGAGCACACCACGGTGCTCTAGCCCTTCTAATCCTTTCCCATGTGATTCATTAGGTACTTGTAACATTTACATAAGTAATGCAGACGCATTAAAGGCATATTCAGGTAAACTAACATTTATTACTAATTCAAAGATCATGTTTTCCGTTTAGTTTCTAATTCTGTCTTATTATTAGTACAGTGCATTGAGGTCATCAAGGCTGCTGTGGATGTGTTTGCGCCAGAGTAGTCGGGCATGCACTTTTAGTTCCTGGAGCATCTAGTCGCTCAATCAATTGTTTAGGCCAGTAGCTGGCACAGAATATTACTGCCATACCATCAACTATCAGAAATGAAAAGAGTGATAAAAGAATCCCAGCACCCAGCATTATGAGCATTCCACGCATATGTCCCGGTCTCTGCCAGGGACCTCCAGGAGGACTGATCACCATTGGTGCGAACCTCAGGACTGGCAGCCATTCAAGCTCTTTCTGCTCCATGCTGCACAGACTCCACTGGAGTGGGTGTAGCAGTTAGGGTTAGGGTAAGGGTAAGTTTAGGGTTAGGGTTAGGGTTAGGGTTAGGTTTAGGGTTAGGGTTAGGGTAAGCGTAAAGGTTAGGGTTAGGGTTAGGGTTAGGGTTAGGGAAAGGGTAAGGATTAGTGTTAGGCTTAGGGTTAGGGTAAGGATTAGGTTTAGGGTTAGGGTTAGGGTTAGGGTAAGGGTTATGGTTAGGTTTAGGGTTAGCATTAAGGTTAGGGTTAGGGTAAGGGTAAGAGTTAGGGTTAGGGTTAGGGTTAGGGTAAGTGTAGGGTAAGGTTTAGGGTTAGGGTTAGAGTTAGGGTTCTTGTTATGGTTAGGTTTAGGGTAAGGGTAATGGTTAGGGTTAGGGTTAGTGTTAGGGTTAGGGTAAGGGTAAGGGTAAGGGTTATGGTTAGGTTTAGGGTTAGGGTTAGGGTAGGTTAGGGTTAGGATGAGGTAAGGGTAAGGGTTAGGGTTAGGTTTAGGGTTAGGGTTAGGGTAAGGGTAAGGGTTAGGGTTAGGCTTAGAGATAGGTTTAGGGTTAGGGTTAGAGTTAGGGTTAGGGTAAGTTTAAGGATTAGGGTTAAGTTTAGGGTTAGATTGAGGTTTAGGGTTAGGGTTAGGGTTTGGGTAGGGGTAAGCGTTAGGTTCAGGATTAGGGTTAGGGTTAGGGTAAGGTTTAGGTTTAGGGTTAGGGTTAGGGGTTAGTGTTAGGTTTAGAGTTAGGGGTAGGGTTAGGGTTAGGGTTAGGGTTAGGGTAAGGGTTAGCGTTAGGATAAGGGTAAGGTTTCTGGTTAGGGTTAATGTTAGGGTTAAGGTAAGGGTAAGGGTTAGGGTTAGGGTTAGGTTTAGGGTAAGGGTTAGGTTTAGGGTAAGGGTAAGGTTTAGGGTTAGGGTTAGGGTTAGGTTTAGGGCTAGGGTTAGGGTAAGGGTAAGGGTTAGGTTTAGGTGTTAGGGTTGGGGTTAGTGTTAGGTTTAGGGTTAGGGTTAGGGTTAGGGTAAGGGTAAGGGTTAGGGTTAGATAGGGTTAGGTTTAGGTTTAGGGTTAGGGTTAGGGGAAGGGTAAGGTTAGGGTTAGGGTTAGGGTTAGTGTTAAGGTTAGCGTTAGGGTTAGGGTTAGGGTTAGGGAAAGGGTAAGCATTAGGGTTAGGGTTAGGTTTAGGGAAAGGATTAGCGTTAGGGTTAGGTTTAGGGTTAGGGTAAGGGTTATGGTTAGGGTTCGGGTTAGCATTAAGGTTAGGGTTGGGTAAGCGTAAGGGTTAGGGTTAGGGTTAGGGTTACGGTTAGGTTAAGGGGTTAGGGTTAGGGTTATGGTTAATGTTAGCGTTAGGGTTAGGGTAAGGGTAAGGTTTAGGGTTAGGGTAAGGGTTAGGGTTAGGGTTAGGGTTAGCCTTAGGGTAAGGGTAAGGGTTAGAGTTAGAGTTAGGGTTAAGGTAAGGGTAAGGGTTAGGGTTAGGGTTAGGTTTATGGTAAGGGTTAGGGTTAGGTTTAGGGTAAGGGTAAGGTTAAGAGTTAGGGTTAGGTTTAGGGTTAGGGTAAGGGAAATGGATAAGCTTAGGGTTAGGGTTAGGGTTAGGTTTAGGGTTAGGGTAAGGGTAAGGGTTAGGGTTAGGGTTAGGGTTAGGGTAAGGGTTAGGGTTAGGGTTAGGGATAGGGTTAGGTTTAGGGTAAGGGTAAGGTTTAGGTAAAGGGTTAGGGTTAGGGTAAGGGTAAGGGTTAGCGTAAGGTTTAGGGTTAGGGTTAGCTTTAGTGTTAGGGTAAGGGTTAGCATTAGGGTAGGGGTTAGGGTAAGGGTAAGTGTTAGGGTTAGGATTAGAGTTAGGGTTAGGATAAGGGTATGGGTTAGGGTTAGGATTAGGGTTTGGGATTAGGGTTAGGTTAAGGGTTAGGGTTAGGGTTAGGGTTAGGGTTAGGTTTAGGGTTAGGGTTAGGATTAGGGTTAGGGTAATTGTAAGGGTTAGGGTTAGATAGGGTTAGGGTTAGGTTTAGGGTTAGGGTTAGCGTAAGGGTAAGGTTAGGGTTAGGGTTAGGGTTAGGGTTAAGGTTAGGGTTAGGGTTAGGTTTAGGGTAAGGTTTAGGGTTAGGGTTAGGGTAAGGGTAAGGGTTAGGGTTAGGGTTAGGGTTAGGGAAAGGGTAAGGATTAGGGTTAGGGTTAGGGTTAGGGTAAAGATTAGGGTTAGGGTTAGGGTTAGAATTAAGGTTAGGGTTAGGGTTACGGTTAGGTTTAGGGGTTAGGGTTAGGGTAGGGGTTAGGGTAAGGATAAGTGTTAGGGTTAGGGTTTGGGTTAGGGTAAGTGTTAGGGTTAGGTTTAGGGTTAGGGTTAGGGTAAGGGTTAGGGTTAGGGTTAGGGTAAGGGTAAGTATTAGGGTTAGGGTTAGGGTTAGGGTTATGGTTAGGTTTAGGGTTAGGGTAAGTGTAAGCGTTAGGGTTAGGGTTAGGGTTAGGGTTAGCATTAAGGTTAGGTTTAGGGTAAGGGTAAGGTTTAGTATTAAGATTAGGGTTAGGGGAAGTGTTAGGGTAAGGGTTAGTGTTAGGGTTAGGTTTAGGGTTGGGGTTAAGTTTAGAGTTAGGGTTAGGGTAAGGGAAAGGGTTAGGGTTAGGGTTAGGGTTAGGGTAAGTGTTAGGGTAAGGGTTAGGGTTAGGGTTAGGGATAGGGTAAGGGTAAGGGTTAGGGTTAGGTTTAGGGGTTAGGGTTAGGGTTAGGGTTAGGGTAAGTATAAGTGTTAGGGTTAAGGTTAGGGTTAGCTTCTGGGTTAGAGGTATGGTTAGGGCAAGGGTAAGTGTTAAGTTTAGGGTTAGGGTTAGGTTTAGGGTTAGGATCAGGGTTAGGGTAAGAATAAGGGTTAGGGTCAAAGTTAGGGTTAGGGTTAGGGTTCGGGTGAGGTAAGGGTAAGGGTTAGGCTTAGGTTTAGGGTTAGGGTTAGGGTAAGTGTAAGGGTTCGGGTTAGGCTTAGGGTTAGGTTTAGGGTTAGGTTTAGGGTAAGGGTAAGGGTTAGGGTTAAGTTTAGGGTTAGGTTTAGGTTTTGGGTTAGGGTTAGGGTTTGGGTAAAGGTAAGTGTTAGGTTTAGGATTAGGGTTAGGGTTAGGGTAAGGGTTAGGGTTAGGGTTAGGGTTAGGGTTAGGTTTAGGGTTAGGGTTAGTGTAAGTTTAAGTGTTAGGGTTAAGGTTAGGGTTAGGTTTAGTGTTGGGGTTAAGTTTTTGTTTATTGTAAGGGTTATGGTTAGGGTTAAGGTTAGGGTTAGGTTAAGGGTATGTGTTAGGGTTAGTGTTAGGGTTAGGGTTAGTGTTAGCATTAGGATAAGGGTAAGGTTTAGGGGTAGGGTTAGGATTAAGGTAAGGGTAAGGGTTAGGTTTAGGCTTTTGGTTAGGTTTAGGGTAAGCGTTAGGATTAGGTTTAGGATAAGGGTAAGTTTTAGGGTTAGGGTTAGGGTTAGGGTTAGGGTAAGGGTAAGGGTTAGGGTTAGGGTAGGTGTTAGTGTTAGGGTTAGGGTTAGGGTTAGGTTTAGGGTTAAGTTTAGGGTAAGCGTAAGGGTTGAGGTTAGATAGGGTTAGGGATATGTTTAGGGTTAGGGTTAGGGTAAGGGTAAGGTTAGGGTTAGGGTTAGGGTTAGGGTTAGGTGTAGGGTTAGGGTTAGGATAAGGGTAAGGGTTAGGGTTAGGGTTAGGGAAAGGGTAAGGATTAGGGTTAAGGTTAGGGTTAGGGTAAGGATTAGGGTTAGGGTTAGGGTTAGGGTTAGGGTAAGGGTTGGGGTTAGGGTTAGGTTTAGGGTTAGGGTAAGGGTTAGGGTTAGGTTTAGGGTAAGGGTAAGTGTTAGGGTTAGGGTTAGGGTTAGTGTAAGTGTTAGGGTAAGGGTTAGGGTTAGGTTTATGTTTAGGGTTGGGGTTAAGTTTAGGGTTAGGTTTAGGGTAAGGGTAAGGGCTAGGGTTAGGGTTAGGTTTAGGGCAAGTTTTAGGGTTAGGGATAGCGTTAGGGTTAGGGTAAGTGTAAGGGTTAGGGTTAGGGTTAGGGTTCGGGTTAGGGTTAGGGTAAGGGTAAGCGTTAGGGTTAGGGTTATGGTTACGGTTATTGTTAGGGGTTAGGGTTAGAGTTACAGTTATTGTTAGGGGTTAGGGTTAGGGTTAAGGTTAGGGTTAGCGTTAGGGTAAAGGTAAGGGTTAGGGTTAAGGTTAGGGTTAGAGTTAGGGTAATGTTAGTGTTAGGATTTGGGTAAGGGTATGTGTTAGGGTTAGGGTTAGCGTTAGGGTAAGGGTAAGGGTTATGGTTAGGGTTAGTGTTAATATAAGGGTAAGGGTAAGGGTTAGGGTTAGGGTTAGGGTTAGGTTTAGGGTAAGGGTTAGGGTTAGGTTTAGAGTAAGTGTAAGGTTCTGGGTTAGGGTTAGGGGCAGAGTTAGGGTTAGGGTAAGGGTAAGGGTTAGGGTTAGGGTTAGGTGTTAGGGTTAGGGTTAGGGTTAGGTTTAGGGTTAATATTAGGGTAATTGTAAGGGTTAAGGTTAGACAGGGTTAGGGTTAGGTTTAGGGTTAGGGTTAGCGTAAGGGTAAGGTTAGGGTTAGGGTTAGGGTTAGGGTTAAGGTTAGGGTTAGGGTTAGGTTTAGGGTTAGGTTTAGGGTTAGGGTTAGGGTAAGGGTAAGGGTTAGGGTTAGGGTTAGGGAAAGGGTAAGGATTAGGGTTAGGGTTAGGGTTAGGTTTAGGGTTAGGGTAAGGGTAAGCGTTAGGGTTAGGGTTATGGTTACGGTTATTGCTAGGGGTTAGGGTTAGGGTTAGGTTTAGGGTTAGGGTAAAGGTAAGGGTTAGGGTTAAGGTTAGGGTTAGAGTTAGGGTAAGGGTTAGTGTTAGGATTAGGGTAAGGGTAAGGGTTAGGGTTAAGGTTAGGGTTAGAGTTAGGGTTAGGATTAGGTTTAGGGTTAGGGTTAGGGTAAGGGTAAGGGTTAGGTTTAGGAATAGGGTTAGGTTTAGGGTTAGTGTTAGGGTGAGGGTTAGGGTAAGTATAAGGGTTAGGGTTAATTTTAGGGTTAGGGTTAGGTTTAGAGTTAGGGTTAGGGTAAGGGTAAGGGTTAGGTTTAGGAATAGGGTTAGGTTTAGGGTTAGGGTTAGGGTGAGGGTTAGGGTAAGTATAAGGTTTAGGGTAAGGGTAAGGTTTAGGCTTAGGTTTAAGGTTAGGTTTAGGGTTGGGGTTAAGGTTAGGGTTAGGGTTCGGGTAAGGGTAAGGGTTAGGGTTAGTGGTAGGGTAAGTGTAAATGTTACGGTTAGGGTTAGGTTTAGAGTTACGGTTAGGGTTAGCGTTAGGGTAAGGCTTAGGGTTAGGGTTAGGGTTAAGGTAAGGGTAAGGGTTAGGGTTATGTTTAGGTTTAGGGTAAGGATTAGGGTTAGGTTTAGACTAAGGGTAAGGATAAGGGTTAGGGTTAGGTTTAGGGTTAGGGTAAGGAAAGGGTTAGGGTTAGGGTTAGGGTTAGGGTTATGTTTAGGGTTAGGGTAAGGGTTAGGGTTAGGGTTAGAGTAAGGGTTAGGTTTAGGGTTAGGTTAGGGGTTAGGGTAAGGCTAAGTGTTAGGGTTAGGGTTAGGGTTAGGATAAGGGTAAGGGTTAGGGTAGGGTTAGGGTTTAGGGTCAGGGTTAGTGTTAGGGTTAGGTTTAGGTTTAGGTTTAGGGTAAGAGTAAGGGTTAGGGTTAGGGTTGGGGTTAGTGATAGGTTTAGGGTTAGGGTTAGGGTAAGGGCAAGGGTTAGGTTTAGGGTTAGGGTTAAGGTTAGAGTTAGGGTGAGGGTTAGGGTTAGGTTTAGGGTTAGTGTTATGGTAAGGGTAAGGGTTAGGGTTAGGGTTATGGTTAAGGTTAGGGTTAGTGTTAGGGTCAGGGTTAGGGTAAGGTTTAGGTTAAGATTTTGGGTTAGGGTTAGGGTTAGGGTAGGGGTTAGAGTTAGGTTTAGGGTTAGGGTAAGGGTAAGGGTTAGGGTTAGGGTTAGGGTTAGAGTTAGGGTTAGGGTTAGTGTAAGGTTTAGTGTTCGGGTTAGGGTAAGTGTTAGGGTTAGGGTTAGTGTGAGGGTTAGGGTAAGTGTTATGGTAAGGGTTAGGTTTAGGGTTAGGTTTAGGGTTGGGGTTAAATTTAGGGTCAGGGTTAGGGTAAGGGTAAGGGTAAGGTTAGGGTTAGGGTTAGGGTAAGTGTTAGGGTTAGGCTGAGGTTAGGTTTAGGGTTAGGTTTAAGGATAGGGTTAGGGTGAGGGTTAGGGTTAGTGTTAGGGTTAGTGTAAGGGTAAGGGTTAGGATTAAGTTTAGAGTTAGGGTTAGGTTTAGGGTTGTGGTTAGGTTAAGGGTAAGGGTTAGGATTAGATAGAGTTAAGGTTAGGTTTACGGTTAGGTGCCGCAGACCGACTCAGCGGGATTGCGGAGAGACCAAGTCTGGATTCACAGGTCAGGAATGGATTCGGCGATGACAGACAGACACAAACGCAAGGAGGTTTGAAATCTGCTGCGAAGTTTTACTTGTTGAGTGTGAGATTATATACAGTCAAAGTAGGAGTAGTTTCTTTCAGTTGGCATAAGGTCAAAAGATTACAATCACGTTTAAGAATGGTTACAGGGTACATTTTTCTGAGTAGAAAAGAAACTTCACCCTTCATTCTAAGAAGCCATGGTTAATAAGTCAGACATTATGGTTAGGCGTCATCCGCCTTGGCATTAATCACTATTAGCTTTGTTTACCATCTGTTTTCTAGTTCTTCCTATGATTCTGTTTCTAAGTTAGTAATTATTACCCTGTGCCAGGAATTGTAAAACCTTAAACCTAAGAGTCCATTGTTGCTGTTCAGTTAGAGCACACCACGGTGCTCTAGCCCTTCTAATCCTTTCCCATGTGATTCATTAGGTACTTGTAACATTTACATAAGTAATGCAGACGCATTAAAGGCATATTCAGGTAAACTAACATTTATTACTAATTCAAAGATCATGTTTTCCGTTTAGTTTCTAATTCTGTCTTATTATTAGTACAGTGCATTGAGGTCATCAAGGCTGCTGTGGATGTGTTTGCGCCAGAGTAGTCGGGCATGCACTTTTAGTTCCTGGAGCATCTAGTCGCTCAATCAATTGTTTAGGCCAGTAGCTGGCACAGAATATTACTGCCATACCATCAACTATCAGAAATGAAAAGAGTGATAAAAGAATCCCAGCACCCAGCATTATGAGCATTCCACGCATATGTCCCGGTCTCTGCCAGGGACCTCCAGGAGGACTGATCACCATTGGTGCGAACCTCAGGACTGGCAGCCATTCAAGCTCTTTCTGCTCCATGCTGCACAGACTCCACTGGAGTGGGTGTAGCAGTTAGGGTTAGGGTAAGGGTAAGTTTAGGGTTAGGGTTAGGGTTAGGGTTAGGTTTAGGGTTAGGGTTAGGGTAAGCGTAAAGGTTAGGGTTAGGGTTAGGGTTAGGGTTAGGGAAAGGGTAAGGATTAGTGTTAGGCTTAGGGTTAGGGTAAGGATTAGGTTTAGGGTTAGGGTTAGGGTTAGGGTAAGGGTTATGGTTAGGTTTAGGGTTAGCATTAAGGTTAGGGTTAGGGTAAGGGTAAGAGTTAGGGTTAGGGTTAGGGTTAGGGTAAGTGTAGGGTAAGGTTTAGGGTTAGGGTTAGAGTTAGGGTTCTTGTTATGGTTAGGTTTAGGGTAAGGGTAATGGTTAGGGTTAGGGTTAGTGTTAGGGTTAGGGTAAGGGTAAGGGTAAGGGTTATGGTTAGGTTTAGGGTTAGGGTTAGGGTAGGTTAGGGTTAGGATGAGGTAAGGGTAAGGGTTAGGGTTAGGTTTAGGGTTAGGGTTAGGGTAAGGGTAAGGGTTAGGGTTAGGCTTAGAGATAGGTTTAGGGTTAGGGTTAGAGTTAGGGTTAGGGTAAGTTTAAGGATTAGGGTTAAGTTTAGGGTTAGATTGAGGTTTAGGGTTAGGGTTAGGGTTTGGGTAGGGGTAAGCGTTAGGTTCAGGATTAGGGTTAGGGTTAGGGTAAGGTTTAGGTTTAGGGTTAGGGTTAGGGGTTAGTGTTAGGTTTAGAGTTAGGGGTAGGGTTAGGGTTAGGGTTAGGGTTAGGGTAAGGGTTAGCGTTAGGATAAGGGTAAGGTTTCTGGTTAGGGTTAATGTTAGGGTTAAGGTAAGGGTAAGGGTTAGGGTTAGGGTTAGGTTTAGGGTAAGGGTTAGGTTTAGGGTAAGGGTAAGGTTTAGGGTTAGGGTTAGGGTTAGGTTTAGGGCTAGGGTTAGGGTAAGGGTAAGGGTTAGGTTTAGGTGTTAGGGTTGGGGTTAGTGTTAGGTTTAGGGTTAGGGTTAGGGTTAGGGTAAGGGTAAGGGTTAGGGTTAGATAGGGTTAGGTTTAGGTTTAGGGTTAGGGTTAGGGGAAGGGTAAGGTTAGGGTTAGGGTTAGGGTTAGTGTTAAGGTTAGCGTTAGGGTTAGGGTTAGGGTTAGGGAAAGGGTAAGCATTAGGGTTAGGGTTAGGTTTAGGGAAAGGATTAGCGTTAGGGTTAGGTTTAGGGTTAGGGTAAGGGTTATGGTTAGGGTTCGGGTTAGCATTAAGGTTAGGGTTGGGTAAGGGTAAGGGTTAGGGTTAGGGTTAGGGTTACGGTTAGGTTAAGGGGTTAGGGTTAGGGTTATGGTTAATGTTAGCGTTAGGGTTAGGGTAAGGGTAAGGTTTAGGGTTAGGGTAAGGGTTAGGGTTAGGGTTAGGGTTAGCCTTAGGGTAAGGGTAAGGGTTAGAGTTAGAGTTAGGGTTAAGGTAAGGGTAAGGGTTAGGGTTAGGGTTAGGTTTATGGTAAGGGTTAGGGTTAGGTTTAGGGTAAGGGTAAGGTTAAGAGTTAGGGTTAGGTTTAGGGTTAGGGTAAGGGAAATGGATAAGCTTAGGGTTAGGGTTAGGGTTAGGTTTAGGGTTAGGGTAAGGGTAAGGGTTAGGGTTAGGGTTAGGGTTAGGGTAAGGGTTAGGGTTAGGGTTAGGGATAGGGTTAGGTTTAGGGTAAGGGTAAGGTTTAGGTAAAGGGTTAGGGTTAGGGTAAGGGTAAGGGTTAGCGTAAGGTTTAGGGTTAGGGTTAGCTTTAGTGTTAGGGTAAGGGTTAGCATTAGGGTAGGGGTTAGGGTAAGGGTAAGTGTTAGGGTTAGGATTAGAGTTAGGGTTAGGATAAGGGTATGGGTTAGGGTTAGGATTAGGGTTTGGGATTAGGGTTAGGTTAAGGGTTAGGGTTAGGGTTAGGGTTAGGGTTAGGTTTAGGGTTAGGGTTAGGATTAGGGTTAGGGTAATTGTAAGGGTTAGGGTTAGATAGGGTTAGGGTTAGGTTTAGGGTTAGGGTTAGCGTAAGGGTAAGGTTAGGGTTAGGGTTAGGGTTAGGGTTAAGGTTAGGGTTAGGGTTAGGTTTAGGGTAAGGTTTAGGGTTAGGGTTAGGGTAAGGGTAAGGGTTAGGGTTAGGGTTAGGGTTAGGGAAAGGGTAAGGATTAGGGTTAGGGTTAGGGTAAAGATTAGGGTTAGGGTTAGGGTTAGAATTAAGGTTAGGGTTAGGGTTACGGTTAGGTTTAGGGGTTAGGGTTAGGGTAGGGGTTAGGGTAAGGATAAGTGTTAGGGTTAGGGTTTGGGTTAGGGTAAGTGTTAGGGTTAGGTTTAGGGTTAGGGTTAGGGTAAGGGTTAGGGTTAGGGTTAGGGTAAGGGTAAGTATTAGGGTTAGGGTTAGGGTTAGGGTTATGGTTAGGTTTAGGGTTAGGGTAAGTGTAAGCGTTAGGGTTAGGGTTAGGGTTAGGGTTAGCATTAAGGTTAGGTTTAGGGTAAGGGTAAGGTTTAGTATTAAGATTAGGGTTAGGGGAAGTGTTAGGGTAAGGGTTAGTGTTAGGGTTAGGTTTAGGGTTGGGGTTAAGTTTAGAGTTAGGGTTAGGGTAAGGGAAAGGGTTAGGGTTAGGGTTAGGGTTAGGGTAAGTGTTAGGGTAAGGGTTAGGGTTAGGGTTAGGGATAGGGTAAGGGTAAGGGTTAGGGTTAGGTTTAGGGGTTAGGGTTAGGGTTAGGGTTAGG
Organism: Megascapheus bottae; assembly: GCF_031878675.1. Taxonomy (NCBI): domain Eukaryota; kingdom Metazoa; phylum Chordata; class Mammalia; order Rodentia; family Geomyidae; genus Megascapheus; species Megascapheus bottae. The sequence continues at coordinate 358,803 of NW_028327842.1, read as the reverse complement.
GTAAGTATAAGTGTTAGGGTTAAGGTTAGGGTTAGCTTCTGGGTTAGAGGTATGGTTAGGGCAAGGGTAAGTGTTAAGTTTAGGGTTAGGGTTAGGTTTAGGGTTAGGATCAGGGTTAGGGTAAGAATAAGGGTTAGGGTCAAAGTTAGGGTTAGGGTTAGGGTTCGGGTGAGGTAAGGGTAAGGGTTAGGCTTAGGTTTAGGGTTAGGGTTAGGGTAAGTGTAAGGGTTCGGGTTAGGCTTAGGGTTAGGTTTAGGGTTAGGTTTAGGGTAAGGGTAAGGGTTAGGGTTAAGTTTAGGGTTAGGTTTAGGTTTTGGGTTAGGGTTAGGGTTTGGGTAAAGGTAAGTGTTAGGTTTAGGATTAGGGTTAGGGTTAGGGTAAGGGTTAGGGTTAGGGTTAGGGTTAGGGTTAGGTTTAGGGTTAGGGTTAGTGTAAGTTTAAGTGTTAGGGTTAAGGTTAGGGTTAGGTTTAGTGTTGGGGTTAAGTTTTTGTTTATTGTAAGGGTTATGGTTAGGGTTAAGGTTAGGGTTAGGTTAAGGGTATGTGTTAGGGTTAGTGTTAGGGTTAGGGTTAGTGTTAGCATTAGGATAAGGGTAAGGTTTAGGGGTAGGGTTAGGATTAAGGTAAGGGTAAGGGTTAGGTTTAGGCTTTTGGTTAGGTTTAGGGTAAGCGTTAGGATTAGGTTTAGGATAAGGGTAAGTTTTAGGGTTAGGGTTAGGGTTAGGGTTAGGGTAAGGGTAAGGGTTAGGGTTAGGGTAGGTGTTAGTGTTAGGGTTAGGGTTAGGGTTAGGTTTAGGGTTAGGTTTAGGGTAAGCGTAAGGGTTGAGGTTAGATAGGGTTAGGGATATGTTTAGGGTTAGGGTTATGGTAAGGGTAAGGTTAGGGTTAGGGTTAGGGTTAGGGTTAGGTGTAGGGTTAGGGTTAGGATAAGGGTAAGGGTTAGGGTTAGGGTTAGGGAAAGGGTAAGGATTAGGGTTAAGGTTAGGGTTAAGGTAAGGATTAGGGTTAGGGTTAGGGTTAGGGTTAGGGTAAGGGTTGGGGTTAGGGTTAGGGTAAGGGTAAGTGTTAGGGTTAGGGTTAGGGTTAGTGTAAGTGTTAGGGTAAGGGTTAGGGTTAGGTTTATGTTTAGGGTTGGGGTTAAGTTTAGGGTTAGGTTTAGGGTAAGGGTAAGGGCTAGGGTTAGGGTTAGGTTTAGGGCAAGTTTTAGGGTTAGGGATAGGGTTAGGGTTAGGGTAAGTGTAAGGGTTAGGGTTAGGGTTAGGGTTCGGGTTAGGGGTTAGGGTTAGGGTTAGGGTTAGGTTTAGGGTTAGGGTAAGGGTAAGCGTTAGGGTTAGGGTTATGGTTACGGTTATTGTTAGGGGTTAGGGTTAGAGTTACAGTTATTGTTAGGGGTTAGGGTTAGGGTTAAGGTTAGGGTTAGCGTTAGGGTAAAGGTAAGGGTTAGGGTTAAGGTTAGGGTTAGAGTTAGGGTAATGTTAGTGTTAGGATTTGGGTAAGGGTATGTGTTAGGGTTAGGGTTAGGGTTAGCGTTAGGGTAAGGGTAAGGGTTATGGTTAGGGTTAGTGTTAATATAAGGGTAAGGGTAAGGGTTAGGGTTAGGGTTAGGGTTAGGTTTAGGGTAAGGGTTAGGGTTAGGTTTAGAGTAAGTGTAAGGTTCTGGGTTAGGGTTAGGGGCAGAGTTAGGGTTAGGGTAAGGGTAAGGGTTAGGGTTAGGGTTAGGTGTTAGGGTTAGGGTTAGGGTTAGGTTTAGGGTTAATATTAGGGTAATTGTAAGGGTTAAGGTTAGACAGGGTTAGGGTTAGGTTTAGGGTTAGGGTTAGCGTAAGGGTAAGGTTAGGGTTAGGGTTAGGGTTAGGGTTAGGGTTAAGGTTAGGGTTAGGGTTAGGTTTAGGGTTAGGTTTAGGGTTAGGGTTAGGGTAAGGGTAAGGGTTAGGGTTAGGGTTAGGGAAAGGGTAAGGATTAGGGTTAGGGTTAGGGTTAGGTTTAGGGTTAGGGTAAGGGTAAGCGTTAGGGTTAGGGTTATGGTTACGGTTATTGCTAGGGGTTAGGGTTAGGGTTAGGTTTAGGGTTAGGGTAAAGGTAAGGGTTAGGGTTAAGGTTAGGGTTAGAGTTAGGGTAAGGGTTAGTGTTAGGATTAGGGTAAGGGTAAGGGTTAGGGTTAAGGTTAGGGTTAGAGTTAGGGTTAGGATTAGGTTTAGGGTTAGGGTTAGGGTAAGGGTAAGGGTTAGGTTTAGGAATAGTGTTAGGTTTAGGTTAGGGTTAGGGTGTGGGTTAGGGTAAGTATAAGGGTTAGGGTTAAGGTTAGCGTTAGGGTTAAGTTTAGGTTTAGGGTTAGGGTAAGGGTAAGGGTATTGTTTAGGGTTAGGGTTAGGGATAGGGTTAGGTTTAGGGTTAGGGTTAGGGTACAGTAAGGGTTAGGGTTAGTATAAGGGTAAGGGTTAGGGTCAGGGTTAGGTTTAGGTTTAGGGTAGGGTAAGGGTAAGGGTTATGGTTAGGGTTAGGTAAAGGTTAAGGGTTAGGGTTAGGGTAAGGATTAGGGTTAGGGTTAGTGTTAGCAGTAAGGTTAGGGTTAGGGTTAGGCTAAGGGTAAGGGTTAGGATTAGGGTTAGGGTTAGGGTAAGGGTTAGGGTTAGTAATAGGGTTAGTGTTAAGTTTAGGGTTACGGTTAGGTTAGGTTAGTGTTAGGGTTAGGGTAAGTGTTGGAGTTAAGATTACGGTTAGGGTTAGGGTAAGGGTAAGGGTTAGGGTTAGGGTAGGGGTTGGGGTTAAGTTTAGGGTTAGGGTTAGGGTTAGGGTAAGGGTAAGGGTTAGTGTTAGGTGTTAGGGTTAGGGTGAGGGTTAGGGTTAGGTTTAGGATTAGGGTTAGGGTAAGGGTAAGGATTAGGATTAGATACAGTTAGGGTTAGGTTTAGGGTTAGACTTAGTGTAAGTGTAAGGTTAGGGTTAGGGTTAGGCTTAGGGTTAAGGTTAGGGTTAGTGTTAGGGTTAGGATTAGGGTTAGGGTTAGGGTAAGGGTAAGGGTTATGGTTAGGGTTAGGGTTAGTGTTTGGGTAAGGGTAAGGGTTAGGGTTAGGGTTAGGTTCAGGATTATGGTTATGGTTAGGGTAAGGGTAACGGTTAAGTTTCGGGTAAGGTTTAGGTTTAGGTTTAGGTTTAGGATTAGGGTAAGGATAAGCGTTAGGGTCCAGGTTATGGTTAGGGTTAGAGTTAGGTTTAGGGTGATGTAAGGGTAAGGGTAAGTGTTAGGTTTAGGATTAGGATTAGGGTAAGGGTTAGGTTTGGGGTTAGGGTTAGGGCTGGGTTAGGGTAAGGGTAAGGTTAAGGGTTAGGGTTAAGTTTAAGGTTAGGTTTAGTGTTGGGGTTAAGGTTAGGGTTAGGGTAAGGGTTAGGGTTAGGGTTAGGTTTAGGGTTAGGTTTAGAGTTAGAGTTAGGGTTAGGGTTAGGGTTAGGGTAAGGGTATGTGTTAGGTTTAGGGTTAGGGTTAGGGTTAGCGTTAGGGTAAGGGTATGGGTTAGGGTTAGGGTTAGTGTTAAGGTAAGGGTAAGTGTAAGGGTTAGGGTTAGGGTTAGGTTTAGGTTTAGGGTAAGGGTTAGGGTTAGGTTTAGAGTAAGTGTAAGGTTCTGGGTTAGGGTTAGGGGCATAGTTAGGGTTAGGGTAATTGTAAGGGTTAGGGTTAGGTGTTAGGGTTAGGGTTAGGGTTAGGGTTAGGGTTAACGTTAGGGTTAGGGTTAGGTTTAGGGTTAGGTTTAGGGTTAGGGTTAGGGTAAGGGTTAGGGTTAGGGTTAGGGAAAGGGTAAGGATTAGGGTTAGGGTTAGGGTTAGGTTTAGGGTTAGGGTAAGGGTAAGCGTTAGGGTTAGGGTTATGTTTACGGTTATTGTTAGGGGTTAGTGTTAGAGATACGGTTATTGTTAGGGGTTAGGGTTAGTGTTAAGGTTAGGGTTAGGGTTAGGGTAAAGGTAAGGGTTAGGGTTAAGGTTAGGCTTAGAGTTAGGGTAAGGGTTAGTGTTAGGATTAGGGTAAGGGTAAGGTTTAGGGTTAAGGTTAGGGTTAGAGTTAGGGTTAGGGTTAGGGTAAGGGTAAGGGTTAGGTTTAGGAATAGGGTTAGGTTTAGGTTAGGGTTAGGGTGTGGGTTAGGTTAAGTATAAGGGTTAGGGTTAAGGTTAGGGTTAGGGATAAGGTTAGGTTTAGGGTTAGGGTAACGGTAAGGGTATTGTTTAGGGTTAGGGTAGGGTTAGGGTTAGGTTTAGGGTTAGGGTTAGTGTACAGTAAGGGTTAGGGTTAGGATAAGCGTAAGGGTTAGGGTCAGGGTTAGGTTTAGGTTTAGGGTTAGGGTAAGGGTAAGGGTTATGGTTAGGGTTAGGTAAAGTTAAGGGATAGGGTTAGGGTAAGGGTTAGGGTTAGGCTTAGCATTACGGTTAGGGTTAGGGTTAGGGTAAGGGTAAGGGTTAGGTTTAGGGTTAGGGTTAGGGTAAGGGTTAGGGTTAGTAATAGGGTTAGGGTTAAGTTTAGGGTTACGGTTAGGTTTAGTGTTAGGGTTAGGGTAAGTGTTGGAGTTAAGATTACGGTTAGGGTTAGGGTAAGGGTAAGGGTTAGGGTTAGGGTGAGGGTTAGGGTTGGGGTTAAGTTTAGGGTTAGGGTTAGGGTTAGGGTAAGGGTAAGGGTTAGTGTTAGGTGTTAGGGTTAGGGTGAGTTTTAGGGTTAGGTTTAGGATTAGGGTTAGGGTAAGTGTAAGGTTTAAGATTAGATACAGTTAGGGTTAGGTTTAGGGTTAGACTAGTGTAAGTGTAAGGTTAGGGTTAGGGTTAGGGTTAGGGTTAAGTTTAGGGTTAGTGTTAGGGTTAGGATTAGGGTTAGGCTTAGGGTAAGGGTAATGGTTAGGGTTACGGTTAGGGTTAGGGAAAGGGTAAGGATTAGTGTTAGGTTTAGGGTTAGGGTAAGGATTAGGGTTAGGTTTAGGGTTAGGGTAAGGGTTATGGTTAGGGTTAGGGTTAGGGTTAGGGTTATGGTAAGGGTAAGGGTTAGGGTTAGGGTTAGGGTTAGGTTCAGGGTTATGGTTATGGTTAGGGTAAGGGTAACGGTTAAGTTTAGGGTTAGGTTTAGGTTTAGGGTTAGGGTTAGGGTAAGGATAAGGGTTAGGGTCCAGGTTATGGTTAGGTTTAGAGTTAGGTTTAGGGTGAGGTAAGCGTAAGGGTAAGTGTTAGGTTTAGGATTAGGGTTAGGGTAAGGGTTAGGTTTGGGGTTAGGGTTAGGGTTAGGTTTAGGGTTAGGGTAAGGGTAAGGTTAAGGGTTAGCGTTAAGTTTAAGGTTAGGTTTAGTGTTGGGGTTAAGGTTAGTTTTAGGGTAAGTGTTAGGGTTAGGGTTAGGGTTAGGTTTAGGGTTAGGTTTAGAGTTAGAGTTAGGGTTAGGGTTAGGGTTAGGGTTAGGGTAAGGGTATGTGTTAGGGTTAGGGTTAGGGTTAGGGTTAGCGTTAGGGTAAGGGTAAGGTTAAGGGTTAGCGTTAAGTTTAAGGTTAGGTTTAGTGTTGGGGTTAAGGTTAGTTTTAGGGTAAGTGTTAGGGTTAGGGTTAGGGTTAAGTTTAGGGTTAGGTTTAGAGTTAGAGTTAGGGTTAGGGTTAGGGTTAGGGTTAGGGTAAGGGTATGTGTTAGGGTTAGGGTTAGGGTTAGGGTTAGCGTTAGGGTAAGGGTAAGGGTTAGGGTTAGGGTTAGTGTTAAGGTAAGGGTAAGGGTAAGGGTCAGGGTTAGGGTAAGGGTTAGGTTTAGGTAAGGGTTATGGTTAGGTTTAGAGTAAGTGTAAGGTTCTGGGTTAGGGTTAGGGGCAGAGTTAGGGTTAGGGTAAGGGTAAGGGTTAGGGTTAGGGTTAGGTGTGAGTGTTAGGGTTAGGGTTAGGGTTAGGGTTAGGTTTAGGATTAGGGTTAGGGTAATTGTAAGGGTTAGGGTTAGATAGGGTTAGGGTTAGGGTTAGCGTAAGGGTAAGGTTAGGGTTATGGTTAGGGTTAGGGTTAAGGTTAGGGTTAGGGTTAGGTTTAGGGTTAGGTTTAGGGTTAGGGTTAGGGTAAGGGTTAGGTTTAGGGTTAGGGAAAAGGTAAGGATTAGGGTTAGGGTTAGGGTTAGGTTTAGGGTTAGGGTAAGGGTAAGCGTTAGGGTTAGGGTTATGGTTACGGTTATTGTTAGGGGTTAGTGTTAGAGTTACGGTTATTGTTAGGGGTTAGGGTTAGTGTTAAGGTTAGGGTTAGGGTTAGGGTAAAAGTAAGGGTTAGGGTTAAGGTTAGGCTTAGAGTTAGGGTAAGGGTTAGTGTTAGGATTAGGGTAAGGGTAAGGTTAGGTTAAGGTTAAGGTTAGGGTTAGGTTAGGTTTAGGGTTAGGTTTAGGGTTAGGGTTAGGGTAAGGGTTAGGTTTAGGGTTAGGGAAAAGGTAAGGATTAGGGTTAGGGTTAGGGTTAGGTTTAGGGTTAGGGTAAGGGTAAGCGTTAGGGTTAGGGTTATGGTTACGGTTATTGTTAGGGGTTAGTGTTAGAGTTACGGTTATTGTTAGGGGTTAGGGTTAGTGTTAAGGTTAGGGTTAGGGTTAGGGTAAAAGTAAGGGTTAGGGTTAAGGTTAGGCTTAGAGTTAGGGTAAGGGTTAGTGTTAGGATTAGGGTAAGGGTAAGGTTTAGGGTTAAGGTTAGGGTTAGAGTTAGGGTTAGGGTTAGGGTAAGGGTAAGGGTTAGGTTTAGGAATAGGGTTAGGTTTAGGTTAGGGTTAGGGTGTGGGTTAGGTTAAGTATAAGGGTTAGGGTTAAGGTTAGGTTCAGGGTTAGGTTTAGGTTTAGGGTTAGGGTAAGGGTAAGGGTTATGGTTAGGGTTAGGTAAAGTTAAGGGATAGGGTTAGGGTAAGGGTTAGGGTTAGGGTTAGCATTAAGGTTAGGGTTAGGGTTAGGGTAAGGGTAAGGGTTAGGTTTAGGGTTAGGGTTAGGGTAAGGGTTAGGGTTAGTAATAGGGTTAGGGTTAAGTTTAGGGTTACGGTTAGGGTTAGTGTTAGGGTTAGGGTAAGTGTTGGAGTTAAGATTACGGTTAGGGTTAGGGTAAGGGTAAGGGTTAGGGTTAGGGTGAGGGTAAGGGTTGGGGTTAAGTTTAGGGTTAGGGTTAGGGTTAGGGTAAGGGTAAGGGTTAGTGTTAGGTGTTAGGGTTAGGGTGAGTTTTAGGGTTAGGTTTAGGATTAGGGTTAGGGTAAGGGTAAGGTTTAGGATTAGATACAGTTAGGGTTAGGTTTAGGGTTAGACTAGTGTAAGTGTAAGGTTAGGGTTAGGGTTAGGGTTAGGGTTAAGTTTAGGGTTAGTGTTAGGGTTAGGATTAGGGTTAGGCTTAGGGTAAGGGTAATGGTTAGGGTTACGGTTAGGGTTAGGGAAAGGGTAAGGATTAGTGTTAGGTTTAGGGTTAGGGTAAGGATTAGGGTTAGGTTTAGGGTTAGGGTAAGGGTTATGGTTAGGGTTAGGGTTAGGGTTAGGGTTATGGTAAGGGTAAGGGTTAGGGTTAGGGTTAGGGTTAGGTTCAGGGTTATGGTTATGGTTAGGGTAAGGGTAACGGTTAAGTTTAGGGTTAGGTTTAGGTTTAGGGTTAGGGTTAGGGTTAGGGTAAGGATAAGGGTTAGGGTCCAGGTTATGGTTAGGTTTAGAGTTAGGTTTAGGGTGAGGTAAGCGTAAGGGTAAGTGTTAGGTTTAGGATTAGGGTTAGGGTAAGGGTTAGGTTTGGGGTTAGGGTTAGGGTTAGGTTTAGGGTTAGGGTAAGGGTAAGGTTAAGGGTTAGGGTTAAGTTTAAGGTTAGGTTTAGTGTTGGGGTTAGGGTTAGGGTTAGGGTTAAGGTTAGGGTTATGGTTAGGTTTAGGGTTAGGTTTAGGGTTAGGGTTAGGGTAAGGGTAAGGGTTAGGGTTAGGGTTAGGGTAAGGGTATGTGTTAGGGTTTGGGTTAGGGTTAGGTTTAGGGTTATGGTAAGGGTAAGGGTTAGGGTTAGGGTTAGTGTTAAGGTAAGGGTAAGGGTAAGGGTCAGGGTTAGGGTAAGTGTTAGGTTTAGTTAAGGGTTATGGTTAGGTTTAGAGTAAGTGTAAGGTTCTGGGTTAGGGTTAGGGGCAGAGTTAGGGTTAGGGTAAGGGTTAGTGTTAGGATTAGGGTTAGGTGTTAGGGTTAGGGTTAAGGTTAGGGTTAGAGTTAGGGTTAGGGTTAGCTTTAGGGTTAGGGTTACGGTAAGGGTAAGGGTTAGGTTTAGGAATAGGGTTAGGTTTAGGTTAGGGTTAGGGTGTGGGTTAGGGTAAGTATAAGGGTTAGGGTTAAGGTTAACGTTAGGGTTAAGGTTAGGTTTAGGGTTAGGGTTAGGGTACAGTAAGGGTTAGGGTTAGAATAATGGTAAGGTTAGGGTCAGGGTTAGGTTTAGGTTTAGGGTTAGGGTAAGGGTAAGGGTTATGGTTAGGGTTAGGTAAAGGTTAAGGGTTAGGGTTAGGGTAAGGATTAGGTTTAGGGTTAGGGTTAGCATTAAGGTTAGGGTTAGGGTTAGGGTAAGTGTAAGTGTTAGGATTAGGGTTAGGGTTAGGGTAAGGGTTAGGGTTAGTAATAGGGTTAGGGTTAAGTTTAGGGTTACGGTTAGGTTTAGTGTTAGGGTTAGGGTAAGTGTTGGAGTTAAGATTACGGTTAGGGTTAGGGTAAGGGTAAGGGTTAAGGTTAGGGTTAGGGTAAGGGTTGGGGTTAAGTTTAGGGTTAGGGTTAGGGTTAGGGTAAGGGTAAGGGTTAGTGTTAGGTGTTAGGGTTAGTGTGAGTGTTAGGGTTAGGTTTAGGATTAGGGTTAGGGTAAGGGTAAGGGTTAGGATTAGATACAGTTAGGGTTAGGTTTAGGGTTAGACTTAGTGTAAGTGTAAGGTTAGGGTTAGGGTTAGGGTTAGGGTTAAGGTTAGGGTTAGTGTTAGGGTTAGGATTAGGGTTAGGGTTAGGGTAAGGGTAATGGTTAGGGTTAGGTTAGGGTTAGGGAAAGGGTAAGGATTAGTGTTAGGTTTAGGGTTAGGGTAAGGATTAGGGTTAGGTTTAGGGTTAGGGTAAGGGTTATGGATAGGGTTAGGGTTAGGGTTTGGGTAAGGGTAAGGGTTAGGGTTAGGGTTAGGGTTAGGTTCAGGGTTATGGTTATGGTTAGGGTAAGGGTAACGGTTAAGTTTAGGGTTAGGTTTAGGTTTAGGGTTAGGGTTAGGGTTAGGGTAAGGATAAGGGTTAGGGTCCAGGTTATGGTTAGGTTTAGAGTTAGGTTTAGGGTGAGGTAAGCGTAAGGGTAGGTGTTAGGTTTAGGATTAGGGTTAGGGTAAGGGTTAGGTTTGGGGTTAGGGTTAGGGTTAGGTTTAGGGTTAGGGTAAGGGTAAGGTTAAGGGTTAGGGTTAAGTTTAAGGTTAGGTTTAGTGTTGGGGTTAAGGTTAGGTTTAGGGTAAGTGTTATGGTTAGGGTTAGGGTTAGGTTTAGGGTTAGGTTTAGAGTTAGAGTTAGGGTTAGTGTTAGGGTTAGGGTTAGGGTAAGGGTATGTGTTAGGGTTAGGGTTAGGGTTAGGTTTAGCGTCAGGGTAAGGGTAAGGGTTAGGGTTAGGGTTAGTGTTAAGGTAAGGGTAAGGGTAAGGGTTAGGGTTAGGGTTAGGGTTAGGTTTAGGTAAGGGTTAGGGTTAGGTTTAGAGTAAGTGTAAGGTTCTGGGTTAGGATTAGGGGCAGAGTTAGGGTTAGGTAAGGGTAAGGGTTAGGGTTAGGGTTAGGTGTTAGGGTTAGGGTTAGGGTTAGGGTTAATATTAGGGTAATTGTAAGGGTTAGGGTTAGATAGGGTTAGGGTTAGGTTTAGGGTTAGGGTTAGTGTAAGGGTAAGGTTAGGGTTAGGGTTAGGGTTAGGGTTAAGGTTAGGGTTACGGTTAGGTTTAGGGTTAGGTTTAGGGTTAGGGTTAGGGTAAGGGTAAGGGTTACGGTTAGGGTTAGGGTTAGGGAAAGGGTAAGGATTAGGGTTAGGGTTAGGGTTAGGGTTAGGTTTAGGGTTATGGTAAGGGTAAGAGTTAGGGTTAGGGTTATGGTTACGGTTTTTGTTAGGGGTTAGGGTTAGAGTTACGGTTATTGTTAGGGGTTAGGGTTAGAGTTAAGGTTAAGGTTAGGGTTAGGGTAAAGGTAAGGGTTAAGGTTAAGGTTGGGCTTAGAGTTAGGGTAAGGGTTAGTGTTAGGATTAGTGTAAGGGTAAGGTTTAGGGTTAAGGTTAGGGTTAGAGTTAGGGTTAGGGTTAGCTTTAGGGTTAGGGTTAGGGTAAGGGTAAGGGTTAGGTTTAGGAATAGGGTTAGGTTTAGGTTAGGGTTAGGGTGTGGGTTAGGGTAAGTATAAGGGTTAGGGTTAAGGTTAACGTTAGGTTTAAGGTTAGGTTTAGGGTTAGGGTAAGGGTAAGGGTATTGTTTAGGGTTAGCGTTAGGGTTAGGGTTAGGTTTAGGGTTAGGGTTAGGGTACAGTAAGGGTTAGGGTTAGGATAATGGTAAGGGTTAGGGTCAGGGTTAGGTTTAGGTTTAGGGTTAGGGTAAGGGTAAGGGTTATGTTTAGGGTTAGGTAAAGGTTAAGGGTTAGGGTTAGGGTAAGTATTAGGGTTAGGGTTAGGGTTAGCATTAAGGTTAGGGTTAGGGTTAGGGTAAGTGTAAGTGTTAGGATTAGGGTTAGGGTTAGGGTAAGGGTTAGGGTTAGTAATAGGGTTAGGGTTAAGTTTAGGGTTACGGTTAGGTTTAGAGTTAGGGTTAGGGTAAGTGTTGGAGTTAAGATTACGGTTAGGGTTAGGGTAAGGGTAAGGGTTAAGGTTAGGGTTAGGGTAAGGGTTGGGGTTAAGTTTAGGGTTAGGGTTAGGGTTAGGGTAAGGGTAAGGGTTAGTGTTAGGTGTTAGGGTTAGTGTGAGTGTTAGGGTTAGGTTTAGGATTAGGGTTAGGGTAAGGGTAAGGGTTAGGATTAGATACAGTTAGGGTTAGGTTTAGGGTTAGACTTAGTGTAAGTGTAAGGTTAGGGTTAGGGTTAGGGTTAGGGTTAAGGTTAGGGTTAGTGTTAGGGTTAGGGTTAGGGTAAGGGTAATGGTTAGGGTTAGGTTTAGGGTTAGGGAAAGGGTAAGGATTAGTGTTAGGTTTAGGGTTAGGGTAAGGATTAGGGTTAGGTTTAGGGTTAGGGTAAGGGTTATGGATAGGGTTAGGGTTAGGGTTTGGGTAAGGGTAAGGGTTAGGGTTAGGGTTAGGGTTAGGTTCAGGGTTATGGTTATGGTTAGGGTAAGGGTAACGGTTAAGTTTAGGTTTAGGTTTAGGTTTAGGGTTAGGGTTAGGGTTAGGGTAAGGATAAGGGTTAGGATCCAGGTTATGGTTAGGGTTAGAGTTAGGTTTAGGGTGAGGTAAGGGTAAGGGTAAGTGTTAGGTTTAGGATTAGGGTTAGGGTAAGGGTTAGGTTTGGGGTTAGGGTTAGGGTTGGGGTTAGGTTTAGGGTTAGGGTAAGGGTAAGGTTAAGGGTTAGGGTTAAGTTTAAGGTTAGGTTTATTGTTGGGTTTAAGGTTAGGGTTAGGGTAAGGGTTAGGGTTAGGGTTAGGGTTAGGTTTAGGGATAGGTTTAGAGTTAGAGTTAGGGTTATGGTTAGGGTTAGGGTTAGGTTTAGGGTTAGACTTAGTGTAAGTGTAAGGTTAGGGTTAGGGTTAGGGTTAGGGTTAGGGTAAGAATTAGGTTTAGGGTTAGGGTTAGGGTTAGTGTTAGGGTAAGGGTTATGGTTTGAGATAGGGTTAGAATTAAGGTTAGGGTTAGTGTTATGGTTTGGTTTAGGGGTTAGGGTTAGGGTTAGGGTTAAGGTTAGCATTAGGGTTAGGGTAAGGGTAAGGGTTAGGGTTAGGGTTAGGTTTAGAGTTAGGGTAAGGGTTATGGTGAGGGTAAGGGTTAGAGTTAGAGTAAGGGTAAGGGTTAGGGTTAGGGTTAGGGTTAAGGTAAGGGTAAGGGTTAGGATTAGGCTTAGGTTTAGGGTAAGTGTTAGGGTTAGGTTTAGGGTAAGGGTAAGGTTAAGAGTTAGAGTTAGGTTTAGAGTTAGGGTAAGGGAAATGGATAGGTTTAGGGTTAGGGTTAGGGTTAGGGTTAGGTTTAGGGTTAGGGTAAGGGTAAGGGTTAGGGTTAGGGTTAGGTTTAGGGTAAGGGTTAGGGGTAGGGTAGGGTTAGTTTTAGGGTAAGGGTAAGGTTTAGGGATAGGGTTAGGGTTAGGGTAAGGATAAGGTTTAGGGTAAGGTTTAGGGTTAGGGTTAAGTTTAGTGTTAGGGTAATGGTAAGAGTTAGGGTTAGGTTAATGGTAAGGGTTCTGGTTAGGGTAGGGTTTAGGGTAAGGATAAGTGTTAGGGTTAGGGTTTGGGTTAGGGTAATTGTTAGGGTTAGGTTTAGGGTTAGGGTTAGGGTAAGGGTTAGGGTTAGGGTTAGGGTAAGGGTAAGTGTTAGGGTTAGGGTTAGGGTTAGGGTTAGGGTAAGTGTAAGCATTAGGGTTAGGGTTAGGGTTACGGTTATTTTTAGGGGTTAGGGCTTGGGTTAGGGTTAAGGTTAGGGTTAGGGTTAGCATAAGGGTAAGGGTTACTGTTAGGGTTAGGGTTAGGGTTAGGGTTAGTGTAATGCTTAGGTTTAGTATTAGGGTTAGGGTTAGGCTAAGTATTAGGGTAAGGGATAGTGTTAGGGTTAAGTTTAGGGTTGGGGTTAAGTTTAGGGTTAGGGTTAGGGTAAGGGTAAGGGTTAGGGTTAGGGTTAAGGTTAGGTTTAGTGTTGGGGTTAAGGTTAGGGTTAGGGTAAGTGTTAGGGTTATTGTTAGGGTTAGGTTTAGGGTAAGGGTTAGGGTTAGGGTTAGGGTAAGGGTAAGGGTTAGGGTTAGGGTTAGGTAAAGGGTAAGGGTTAGGGTTAGGGTAAGGATTAGGGTTAGGGTTAGGGTTAGGGTAAGGGTTAGTGTTAAGGTTGGGGTTAGCATTAAGGTTAAGGTTAGGTTTAGGGTAAGGGTAAACGTTAGGATTAGGGTTAGGGTTAGGGTAAGGGTTAGGGTTAGTATTAGGGTTAGGGTTAAGTTTAGGGTTAGGGTTAGGGTTAGGGTTATGGTTAGGGTAAGGGTTGGGGTTAAGATTACGGTTAGGGTTAGGGTAAGGGTAAGGGTTAGAGTTAGGGTGAGGGTTAGGGCAAGGGTTGGGGTTAAGTTTAGGGTTAGGTTTAGGGTTAGGTTTAGGGTAAGGGTAAGGGTGAGGGTTAGGTGTTAGGGTGAGGGTTAGGTTTAGGGTTCGGGTTAGGGTAAGGGTAAGGGGTCGCATTACATACAGTTAGGGTTAGGGTTAGGGTTAGGGTTAAGGTTAGGGTTAGTGTTAGGGTTAGGATTAGGGTTAGGGTTAGGGTAAGGGTAAGTGTTAGGGTTAGGGTTAAGTTTAGGGTTAGGTTTATGGTTAGGGTAAGGGTAAGGGTTAAGTTTAGGGTTAGGTTTAGGGTTAGGGTTAGGGTAAGGATAAGGGTTAGCGTTAGGGTTAGGGTTAGGTTTAGGGTTAGGGTTAGGGCAAAGGGTAAGGGTTAGGGTTAGGGTTAGGGTAAGGGTAAGGGTAAGGTTTAGTGTTAGGTGTTAGGGTTAGGGTGAGTGTTATGGTTAGATTTAGGATTAGGGTTAGGGTAAGGGTAAGGTTTAGGATTAGATACAGTTAGGGTTAGGTTTAGGGTTAGACTAGTGTAAGTGTAAGGTTAGGGTTAGGGTTAGGGTTAGGGTTAAAGTTAGGGTTAGTATTAGGGTTAGGATTAGGGTTAGTGTTAGGGTAAGGGTAATGGTTAGGGTTAGGGTTAGGGTTAGGGAAAGGGTAAGGATTGGTGTTAGGTTTAGGGTTAGGGTAAGGATTAGGGTTAGGTTTAGGGTTAGGGTAAGGGTTATGGTTAGGGTTAGGGTTAGGGTTAGGGAAAGGGTAAGGATTGGTGTTAGGTTTAGGGTTAGGGTAAGGATTAGGGTTAGGTTTAGGGTTAGGGTAAGGGTTATGGTTAGGGTTAGGGTTAGGGTTAGGTTCAGGGTTATGGTTAGGGTTAGGGTTAGGGTAACCTTTAAGTTTGGGGTTAGGTTTAGGTTTAGGGTTAGGGTTAGGGTTAGGGTAAGGATAAGGGTTAGGGTCCAGGTTATGGTTAGGGTTAGAGTTAGGTTTTGGGTGAGGTAAGGGTAAGGGTAAGTGTTAGGTTTAGGATAAAGGTTAGGGTAAGGGTTAGGTTTGGGGTTAGGGTTAGGGTTAGGTTTAGGGTTAGGGTAAGGGTAAGGTTAAGGGTTAGGGTTAAGTTTAAGTTTAGGTTTAGTGTTGGGGTTAAGGTTAGGTTTAGGGTAAGTGTTAGGGTTAGGGTTAGGGTTAGGTTTAGGGATAGGTTTAGAGTTAGAGTTAGGGTTAGGGTTAGGGTTAGGGTTAGGGTAAGGGTATGTGTTAGGGTTTGGGTTAGGTTTAGGGTTAGCATTAGGGTAAGGGTAAGGGTTAGGGTTAGGGTTAGTGTTAAGGTAAGGGTAAGGGTAAGGGTTAGGGTTAGGGTTAGGGTTAGGTTTAGGTAAGGGTTAGGGTTAGGTTTAGAGTAAGTGTAAGGTTCTGGGTTAGGGTTAGGGGCAGAGTTAGGGTTAGGGTAAGGGTAAGGGTTAGGGTTAGGGTTAGGTGTTAGGGTTAGGGTTAGGGTTAGGTTTAGGGTTAATATTAGGGTAATTGTAAGGGTTAGGGTTAGATAGGGTTAGGGTTAGGTTTAGGGTTAGGGTTAGCGTAAGGGTAAGGTTAGGGTTAGGGTTAGGGTTAGGGTTAAGGTTAGGGTTACGGTTAGGTTTAGGGTTAGGTTTAGGGTTAGGGTTAGGGTAAGGGTAAGGGTTAGGGTTAGGGTTACGGTTAGGGAAAGGGTAAGGATTAGGGTTAGGGTTAGGGTTAGGGTTAGTTTTAGGGTTAGGGTAAGGGTAAGCGTTAATGTTAGGGTTATGGTTACGGTTATTGTTAGGGGTTAGGGTTAGAGTTACGGTTATTGTTAGGGGTTAGGGTTAGGGTTAAGGTTAGGGTTAGGGTTAGGGTATAGGTAAGGGTTAGGGTTAAGGTTAGGCTTAGAGTTAGAGTAAGGGTTAGTGTTAGGATTAGTGTAAGGGTAAGGTTTAGGGTTAAGGTTAGGGTTAGAGTTAGGGTTAGGGTAAGGGTAAGGGTTAGGTTTAGGAATAGGGTTAGGGTTAGGGTATGGGTTAGGCTTGGGGTTAGGGTTAGGTTAGGTTTAGTGTTAGGGTAAGGGTAAGGTTAATGTTTAGGGTTAAGTTTAGGGTTAGGTTTAGTGTTGCGGTTAAGGTTAGGTTTAGGGTACGGGTTAGGTTTAGGGTTAGGGTTAGGTTTGTGGTTTGGTTTAGAGTTAGAGTTAGGGTTAGGGTTAGGGTTAGGTTTAGGGCTGGGTAAGGGTATGTGTTAGGGTTAGGGTTAGGGTTAGGGTTAGGTTTAGCGTTAGGGTAAGGGTAAGTGTTAGGGTTAGGGTTAATGTTAAGGTAAGGGTAAGGGTTAGGGTTAGGGTTAGGGTTAGGTTTAGGGTATGGGTTAGGGTTAGGTTTAGGGTAAGGGTAAGGTTTTGGGTTAGGGTTAAGGTCAGAGTTAGGGTTAGGGTAATGATAATGGTTAGGGTTAGGTGTTAGGGTTAGGGTTAGGGTTAGGTTTAGGGTTAGGGTTAGGGTAATTGTAAGGGTTAGAGTTAGATAGGGTTAGGGTTAGGTTCAGGGTTAGGGTTTGGGTAAGGGTAAGGTTATGGTTAGGGTTATGGTTAGGGTTAAGGTTAGGGTTAGGGTTAGTGTTAGGGTTATGTTTAGGGTTAGGGTTAGGGTAAGGGTAAGGGTTAGGGTTAGGGTTAGGGTTAGGGTAAGGATTAGGGTTAGGGTTAGGGTTAGGGTTAGGGTAAGGGTAAGGGTTAGGGTTAGGGTTAGGTTTAGGGTCAGGGTTTGGGTAAGAATAAGGGTTAGGGTCAAAGTTAGGGTTAGGGTTAGGGTTAGGGTGAGGTAAGGGTAAGGGTTAGGGTTAGGTTTAGGGTTAGGGTTAGGGTAAGGGTAAGGGTTAGGTTTAGGGTTAGGGTTAGGTTTAGGGTTAGGGTTAGGGTTAGGGTAAGTGTAAGGGTTAGGCTTAAGTTTATGGTTAGGTTTAGGTTTTGGGTTAGGGTTAGGGTTAGGGTAAGGGTTAGGGTTAGGGTTAGGGTTAGGTTTAGGGTTAGGGTTAGTGTAAGTTCAAGTTTAAGGGTTAAGGTTAGGGTTAGGTTTAGTGTTGGGTTAAATTTACGGCTAGGGTAAGGGTTATGGTTATGTTTAGGGTTAGGGTTAGTGTAAGGGTATGTGTTAGGGTTAGTGTTAGGGTTAGGGTTAGTGTTAGCATTAGGATAAGGTTAAGGTCTAGGGTTAGGGTTAGGATTAAGGTAAGCGTAAGGGTTAGGGTTAGGGTTAGGGTTAGGTTTAGGGTAATGGTTAGGATTAGGTTTAGGGTAAGTGTAAAGTTTAGGGTTAGGGTTAGGGTTAGGGTTAGGGGAAGGGTAAGGGTTAGGGTTAGGGTAGGTGTTCGTGTTAGGGTTAGGGTTAGGGTTAGGTTTAGGGTTAGGTTTAGGGTAAGCGTAAGGGTTGGGGTTAGATAGGGTTAGGGACATGTTTAGGGTTAGGGTTAGCGTAAGGGTAAAGTTAGGGTTAAAGGTTAGGTTTAGGGTTAGGTGTAGGGTTAGGGTTAGGGTAAGGGTAAGGGTTAGGGTTAGGGTTAGGGTTAAGGAAAGGGTAAGGATTAGGGTTAGGGTTAGGGTAAGGATTAGGGTTAGGGTTAGGGTTAGGGGTAGGGTAAGTTTTATGGTTAGGGTTAGGGTAATGGTAAGGGTTAGGGTTAGGGTTAGGTTTACGTTTAGGTTTAGGGGTTAGGGTTAGGTTTAGGGTTAAGGTAAGCATTAGGGTTAGGATAAGGGTAAGGGTGAGGGTTAGGGTAAGGATTAGGGTTAGGGTTAGGGTTAGCGATAGGGTAAGTGTAAGGGTTAGGGTTAGGGTTAGGGTTAAGGTAAGGGTAAGGGTTAGGGTTTGGGTTACGTTTAGGGTAAGGGTTAGCGTTAGGTTTAGGGTAAGAGTAAGTTTAAGAGTTAGGGTTAGCTTTAGAGTTAGGGTAAATGAAATGGATAGGCTTAGGGTTAGGGTTAGGGTTAGGTTTAGGGTCAGGTTCAGGGTAAGGTTTAGGGTTAGGTTTAGGTTTAGGGTAAGGGTTAGGGTTAGGGTTAGGGATAGGGGTAGGTTTAGGGTAAGGGTAATGTTTAGGTAAAGGGTTAGGGTTAGTGTAAGGGTAAGGGTTAGGGTTAGGTTTAGGGTTAGGGTTAGGGTAAGGGTAAGGGTTAGTATTAGGTTAGGGTTAGGGTAAGTGTTAGGGTAAGGGTTAGTGTTAGGGTTAGGTTTAGGGTTGGGGTTAAGTTTAGGGTTAGGGTTAGGGTAAGGGTAAGGGTTAGGGTTAGGGTTATGGTTAGGTTTAGCGTGGGGTTAAGGTTAGGGTTAGGGTAAGTGTTAGGGTTATTGTTAGGGTTAGGTTTAAGGTAAGGGTAAGGGTTAGGGTTAGGTTTAGTGTAAGGGTAAATGTTAGGGTTAGGGTTAGGGATAGGTTCAGGGTTAGGGGTATGGTTAGGGCAAGGGTAAGTGTTAAGTTTAGGGTTAGGGTTAGGTTTAGGGTTAGGGTCAGGGTTAGGGTAAGAATAAGGGTTAGGGTCAAAGTTAGGGTTAGGTTTAGTGTTAGGGTGAGGTAAGGGTAAGGGTTAGGGTTAGGTTTAGTGTTAGGGTTAGGGTAAGGGTAAGGGTTAGGTTTAGGGTTATTGTTAGGTTTAGGGTTAGGGTTAGGGTTAGGATAAGGGTAAGGGTGAGGGTTAAGTTTAGGTTTAGGTTTAGGTTTTGGGTTAGGGTTAGGGTTTGTGTAAGGGCAAGTGTTAGGTTTAGGATTAGGTTTAGGGTTAGGGGAAGGGTTAGGGTTAGGGTTAGGGTTTGGGTTAGGTTTAGGGTTAGGGTTAGGGTATGGGTTAGGGTAAGGGTAAGTGTTAGGGTTAGGGATAGGGTTCGGATAAGGGTAAGGGTTAGGGTTAGGATTAGGGTTAGTGTTAGGGTTAGGGTTAGGTTTAGGGTTAGGGTTAGGGTAAGGGTAAGCTTTAGGGTTAGGGTTAGGATTAGGGTTAGGGAAAGGGTAAGGATTAGTGTTAGGATTAGGGTTAGGGTAAGGATTAGGGTTAGGGTTAGGGTAAGGGCTATGGTTAGGGTTAGGTTTAGCATTAAGTTTAGGGTTAGGGTAAAGGTAAGGGTTAGGGTTAGGGTTAGGGTAAGTGTTAGGGTAAGGGTTACGGTTAGGGTTAGGTTTAGGGTTGGGGTTAAGGTTACGGTTAGGTTTAGGGTAAGGGTAGGGGTTAGGGTTAGGGTTAGGGTTAGGGTAAGGGTTAGGGTTAGGGTTAGGGTTAGAGTTAGGGTTAGGGTTAGCGTTAGGGTAAGGGTAAGGGTTAAGGTTAGGGTTAGGGTTAAGGTAAGGGTAAGGGTTAGGGTTAGGGTTAGGGTTAGGGTAAGGATTAGGGTTAAGTTTAGGGTAAAATAAGGTTAAGGGTTAGGGTTAGGTTTAGGGTTAGGGTAGAGGAAAGGGTTAGGGTCAGGGTTAGGGAAAGGGTTATTTTTAGGGTTAGGGTAAGGGTAAGGGTTAGAGTTAGGGTTAGGGTAAGTGTTAGGGTTTGGGTTAAAATAGGGATTATGGTAAGGCTAACTGTCAGGGTTAGGGTTAGGGTTAGGATAAGGGTAAGTGTTAGGGTTAGGGTTAGGATAAGGGTAAGGGTTAGGGTTAGGTTTAGGGTTAGGGTTTGGGCTTAGGTTTAGGGTTAGGGTTAGGGTTAGGGTTAGGTTTAGGGTTAGGGTAAGGTTAAGTATTAGGGTTCAGGTTAGGGTTAAGGTTAGGTTAAGGGTTAGGGTTAGGGGTTAAGGTTAGTGTTAGGGTTAGGGTTAGGGTAAGGATAAGGGTTAGGGTTAAGGTTAGGG
>NW_028327842.1:327299-329799 GCF_031878675.1 Megascapheus bottae | reverse complement strand
GGTTAGGTTTAGGGTTAGGGTTAGGGTTAGGTTTAGCATTACGGTTACTGTTACTGTTAGGGTTAGGGTAAGGGTATGTGTTTGGTTAGGGTTAGGGTTATGATTAGGGTTAAGGTTAGGGTTAGGGTAAGGGTTAGGGTTAGGGTTAGGGTAAAGGTTAGGGTTAGGGTTAGGGTTAGAGTTAGGTTTAGGGTTAGGGTAAGGGTAAGGGTTAGGGTTAGGGTTAGGTTAAGAGTTAGGGTTAGTTGTTAGGGTTAGCGTTAGGGTAAGGTTAGGGTTAGGGTTAGGGTTCCGGTAAGGGTTAAGGTTAGGTTTAGTATTAGGGTAAGTGTTAGGGTTAGGGTTAGGGTTATGGTTAGGGTAAGGGTTATGGTTAGGGTTAGGGTTTGGGTAAGGGTAAGTGTTAGGTTTAGGGTTAGGGTTAGGGTTAGGGTAAGTGTTAGGGTAAGGGTTAGGGTTAGGGTTAGTTTTAGCGTTGGGGTTAAGTTTAGGGTTAGGGTTAGGGTAAGGGTAAGTGTTAGGGTTAGGGTTAGGGTTAGGTTTAGTGTTGGGGTTAAGGTTAGGGTTAGGGTAAGTGTTAGAGTTATTGTTAGGTTTAGTTTAGGGATAGGTTTAGGGTTACGTTTAGGATTAGGGTTAGGTTTAGTGTAAGGGTATGTGTTAGGTTTAGGTTTAGGGTTAGGTTTAGGTTTAGGGTTAGCGTTAGGGAAAGGGGAGGGTTAGGGTTAGTGTTAGGGTTAAGGTAAGGGTCAGGGTTAGGGTTAGGGTTAGGGTAAGGTTTAGGTTAAGAGTTAGGGTTTAGGGTTAGGGTAAGGGTATGGTTTATGGTTAAGGGTTAGGGTTATGGTTAGGGTTAGGGTAAGGGTAATGGTTAGGGTTAGGGTTAGTGTTAGGGTTAGGTTTTGGGTTAAGTATAGGGTTAGGTTTAGGGTAAGGGTAAGGAATAGGGTTAGGGTTAGGGTTTGGGTTAGGGTAAGGGTAAGGGTTAGGGTTAGGGTCAGGGTTAGGTTTAGGGTTATGGTTAGGGTTAGGGTAAGGGTAAGGGTTAGGGTTAAGTTTAGGGTTAGGGTTAGGGTAGGTTAAGTGTTGGGGTTAAGGTTAGGTTTAGGGTAATGGTTAGGGTTATTGTTAGGGTTAGGTTTAGGGTTAGGTTCAGGGTTACGGTTAGGCTTAGGGTTAGGTTTAGGGTAAGGGTATTTGTTAGGGTTAGGTTTAGGGTTAGGGTTAGTCTTAGTGTTAGCGTTAGCGTAAGGGTAAGGGTTAGGGTTAGGGATAGGATTAAGGTAAGGGTCAGGTTTAGGGTTAGGGTTCGGGTTAGGGTTAGGGTAAGAGTTAGGGTTAGGTTTAGGGTAAGGTTAAGGTTTAGTGTTAGGGTTAGGGTTAGGGTAAGGGTAAGGGTAAGGATTAGGGTTATGTTTATGGATAGGTTTAGGGTTAGGATTAGGTTTAGGTTTAGGTTTAGGGTAATTGTAAGGGTTAGGGTTAGTTTTAGGGTTCGAGTTAAGGTTAGGGTTAGGGTTAAGTTTAAGATTGGGCTTAAGGTTAGGGTTGTTGTTAGGGTAAGGGTAAGGGTTAGAGTTAGGGTAAGGTTTAGGGATAGGGGTAGGGTTAGGGTTAGGGTTAGGTTTAGCATTATGGTTACTGTTACTGTTATAGGATTAGGGTAAGGGTATGTGTTTGGTTAGGGTTAGGGTTAGGATTAGGGTTAGGGTTAGGGTTAGAGTTAGGTTTAGGGTTAGGGTAAGGGTAAGGGTAGGGTTAGGGTTAGGGTTAGGTTAGGTTAAGTGTTAGAGTTAGTGGTTAGGGTTAGCGTTAGGTTAAGGTTTAGGGTTAGGGTAAGGGTAAGGATTAGGGTTAGGTTTAGGGTTAGAGTTAGGTTTAGGGTTCGGGTAAGGGTTAAGGTTATGTTTAGTGTTAGGGTAAGTGTTAGGGTTAGGGTTAGGGTTAGGTTTAGTGTTGGGGTTACGGTTATGGTTAGGGTAAGTGTTAGGGTTATTGTTAGGTTTAGTTTAGGGATAGGTTTAGGGTTACGGTTAGGATTAGGGGTAGGTATAGTGTAAGGGTATGTGTTAGGTTTAGGTTTAGGGTTAGGTTTAGGTTTAGGGTTAGCGTTAGGGTAAAGGGAGGGTTAGGGTTAGGGTTCGGGTTAAGGTAAGGGTCAGGGTTAGGGTTAGGGTTAGGGTTAGGTTTAGGGTAAGAGTTAGGGTTAGGTTTAGGGTAAGGGTACGGTTTAGGGTTAGGGTTAGGGTTAGGGTTAGGGTAAGGGTAGGGTTAGGGTTAGGGTTAGGGTTAGGGGTTAGGGTTAGGGTGAGGGGTATAGGGTTAGGTGTAGGGTAAGGGGTAAGGAGTAGGGGGTAGGGGTAGGTTTGGGTGGGGTAGGGTAAGGGGTAGGGGTTAGGGTGGTAGGGTTAGGGTTAGGGTTAGGGTAGGGTAGGGTAGGGGTAGGAGGTTAGGGTAGGGTTAGGGTAGGGTAAGGGGTAATTAGGGTTGGGTTAGGGTA
>NW_028327842.1:306413-327099 GCF_031878675.1 Megascapheus bottae | reverse complement strand
AAGGGTTAGGGTTAGGGTTAGGGTTAGGGTAAGGGATAGGGGTAGGGTTAGGGTTAGGTTTAGTGTTGGGGTTAAGGTTAGGGTTAGGGTAAGAGTTAGGTTTAGGTTTAGGGTAAGGTTTAGGGTTAGGGTTAGGGTTAGGGTAAGGGTAAGGGTTAGGGTTAGGGTTAGGGTTAGCGTTAGGTTTAGGGTTAGGGTAAGGGTAAGGGTTAGGGTTAGGGTTAGGGTAAGGGTTAGTGTTAGGGTTAGGGTTAGTTTAGGGGTTAGTTTTAGGTTTAGGGTTAGGGTAAGGGTAAGGGTGAGATTGAGGGTTAGGATTAGGGTTAGGGTTAGGGTTAGGGAAAGGATAAGATTTAGGGTTAAGGTTAGGTTTAGATTTAGGGTTAGTGTTAAGGTTAGGGTTAGGGTTAGGTCAAGGGTAAGGGTTAGGGTTAGGTTTAGAGTTAAGGTTAAGGTAATGGTAAGGGTTAGGGTTAGGGTTAGGTTTAGGGATAGGTTTAGATTTAGCGGTAGGGTTAGGGTTAGGGTAAGTGTAAGTGTTAGGGTTAAGTTTAGGGTTAGGGTTAGGTTTAGGGTTAGGGTTAGGGATAGGGTAAGGGTAAGGGTTCGGGTTAGGGTTAGGGTTAGGGTTAGGGTAAGGTTAGGGTTAGGGTTAGGTTTAGGTTTAGGGTTAGGGTTAGGGTAAGGGTTAGGGTTAGGGTTAGGGTTAAGATTAGTGTTAAGGATAGTTTTAGGGTTAGGGTTATTGTTAGGGTAAGAGTAAGGGTTAGGGTTGGAATTAGGGTTAGGGTTAGGGTAATGGTTACGGTTAGGGTTAGGGTGAAGGTTAGGGTTAGTTTTAGGGTTATTGTTAGGGTTAGGGTTAAGGTATTGTTTAGCGTTAGGATTAGGGTTAGGGTTAGGGTAAGCTTTAGGGATAGGGTTAGTGTTAGGGTTAGGTTTAGGGTTAGGGTTAGTAAAAGGGCAAGGGTTAGGGTTAGGGTTGGTGTTAGGGTTAGCGTTAGCGTAAGGGTAAGTGTTAGGGTTAGGGTTAAGGTAAGGGTACGGGTTAGGGTTAGGATTAGGATTAGGTTTAGGGTAAGGGTTAGGGTTAGGGTTAGGGTAAGGGTAAGTTTTAGGGTTAGGGTTAGGGTTAGGTTTAATGTAAGGTTTAGGGTTAGGGTTAGGATTAAGGTAACGGTAAGGGTTAGGGTTAGGTTTAGGTTTAGAGTTAGGGTTAGGGTTAGGGTTAGGGTAAGGGTTAGGGTTAAGGTTAGGGTTAGGGTTAGTTTTAGGGTTAGAGTTAGGGTTAGGGTTAGGGTTAGGGTTAGGGTTAGGATTAGGGTTAGGGTTAGGATTAGGGTTAGGATTAGCGTTAGGGTTAGGGTTAGGTTTAGGGTTATGGTTAGGGTAAGGGTAAGGGTTAGGGATAGGGTTAGGGTTAGGTTTAGTGTTTGGGTTAAGGTTAGGGTTAGGATAAGGGTTAGGGTTGGGGTTAGAGTAGGTTTAGGGTTAGGTTTAGGGTTAAGGTTAGGGTTAGTGTTAGGGTTAGGGTAACAGTATGTGTTAGGGTTAGGGTTAGGGTTAGGGTTAGTGTAAGGGTTAGGGTTAGGTTAGAGTTAGGGTTAAGGTAAGAGTAAGGGTTAGTGTTAGGGTTAGGGTTAGGTTTAGGGTAAGGGTTAGGGGTAGGGTTAGGGTTAGGGTAAGTGTTAGTGTTAGGGTTAGGGTTAAGATTGGGTTTAGGATTAGTTTTAGGGTTAGGGTTAGGGTTAGGGTAAGGGTAAGGGTTAGAGTTAGGATTAGGAATAAGGTTAGGTTTAGGGTTAGGGTTAGGGTAAGGGTAAGGGTTAGGGTTAGGTTTAGGGTTAGGTTTAGTGTTGGGTTTAATGTTAGGGTTAGGGTAAGGTTTAGGGTTAGGATTAGGATTTGGTTTAGGGTTAGGTTTAGGGTTATGGTTAGGATTAGGGTTAGGGGTAGGGTAAGGTTATGTGTTAGGGTTAGGGTTAGGTTTAGGGTTAGGGTTAGAGTTAGGGTAAGGGTAAGTGTTAGGGTTAGTGTTAGGGTTAACGTAAGGATAAGGGTTAGGGTTAGGTTTAAGGTAAGGGTAAGGTTTAGGGTTCGGTTTAGGGGTAGGGTTAGGGTTAGGGTAAGGGTATGGGTTAGGGTTAGGCTTAATGTTAGGGTTAGGTTTAGGGTCAGGGTAAGGATAAATGTTAGGGTAAGGGTTAGGGTAAGGGTTAGGGTTAGGGTTAGGTTAAGGTTAGGTGTTAGTGTAAGGGTAAGTGTTAGAGTTAGGGTTAGGGTTAGGATAAGCGTGAGTGTTAGGGTTAGGGTTAGGGTTAGGGGTTAGGGTTAGGGTTAGGGTTAGGGGTTAGGGTTAGGGTTAGGGTTAGGGTAAGGTTTAGGTTTAGGGGTTAGGGTTAGTGTTAGGATTAGGTTAACGTTTAGGGTTAGGGTTAGGATTAGGCTTAGGATAAGTGTTAGGGTTAGGGTTAAGGTTAGGTTTAGGGTAAGCGTTTAAGGTTAGGGTTAGTGTTAGGGTTAGGGTTAGGGTAAGGGTAAGAGTTAGGGTTAGGGATAGGGTTAGGTATAGGGTTAGGATTAGGTTTATGGTAAGGGTAAGGGATAGGGTTAAGGTTAGTGTTAGCGTTATGTTTAGGGTTAGGGTTAGGGTTAGGGTATGGATAAGGGTTAGGGTTAGGGTTAGGGTTAGGATTAGGGTAAGGATTAGGGTTAGGGTTAGGGTTAGTGTTAGTTTTAGGGTTAGGGTTAGGGTAAGGGTTAGGGTTAGGGTTAGGGTTAAATTTAGTGTTGGGATTAAGGTTAGGGTTAGGGTAAGATTTAGGGTTAGGTTTAGGCAAGGGTAAGGTTTAGGGTTCTGGTTAGGGTTAGGGTTAGGGTTAGGGTAAGGGTAAGGGTTAGGGTTAGGGTTAGGGTTGCGGTTAG
Source organism: Megascapheus bottae (assembly GCF_031878675.1). NCBI lineage: Eukaryota > Metazoa > Chordata > Mammalia > Rodentia > Geomyidae > Megascapheus > Megascapheus bottae. The sequence goes on along the minus strand of NW_028327842.1, from coordinate 324,174 downwards.
GTTAAGGGTTTTGGTTAGGGGTTAGGGTTAGGGTTAGTGTTAGGGTAAGGGTTAGCTTTAGGGTGAGGGTTAGGGTTAGGGTTAGGGTAGGTGTTAGTGTTATGGTTAGGGTTAGGGTTAGGTTTAGGGTTAGGGTTAAGGTTAGACTTAGGGTTACGGTTAGGGTTAAGTTAGGGTTAGGGTAAGGGTTAGGGTTAGGGTGGGTAAGGTTTAGGGTTAGGGTTAGGGTTAGGGTAACGGTAAGGGTAAGGGTTAGGGTTAGGGTTAGGGTAAGGATTAGGGTTAGGGTTAGGGTTAAGGTTAGGGTTAGGTTTAGGGTTAGGGTTAGGTTTAGGTTTAGGTTTAGGGTAAGGGTAAGTTTTAGGGTGTAGGGTTAGGAAAAGGGTAAGGGTTAGGGTTAGGGTTAGGGTAAAGATTAGGGTTAGGGTTAGGGTTAGGGTAAGGGTTAGGGTTAGCTTTAGGGTTAACATTAAGGTTAGGGTTAGGGTAAGGGTAAGGGTTTGGGTGAGGGTTAGAGTTAGGATTATGGTTAGGGTTAGGGATTATGGTTAGAGTTAGGTTTAGGGTTAGGGTTAGGGTAAGGATAAGAGTTAGGGTTAAGGTTAGGGTTAGGTGTTAGTTTTAGGGTTAGAGTTAGGGTTAGGGTAAAGTTAAGGGTTAGGGTTAGGATTAGGGTTAGGGTTAGGGAAAGGGTTAGGGTTAGGGTTAGGGTTAAGTTTAGGGTTAGGGTTAGTTTTAGGGTTTGGGTTAGGGTTAGGGTAAGGGTTAGGGTTAGGATTAGGGTTAGGGTTAGGATTAGGTTTAGGATTAGCGTTAGGGTTAGGGTTAGGTTTAGGGTTATGGTTAGGGTAAGGGTAAGGGTTAGATATAGGGTTAGGTTTAAGTTTAGTGTTTGGGTTAAGTTTAGGGTTAGGATAAGGGTTAGGGTTGGGGTTAGAGTAGGTTTAGGTTAGGTTTAGGATTAAGGTTAGGGTTAGTGTTAGTGTTAGGGTAACAGTATGTGTAAGGGTTAGGGTTAGCATTAGGGTAAGGGTACGGTTAGGGTTAGTGTTAGGGTTAAGGTAAGGGTAAGGGTTAGTGTTAGGTTTAGGGTTAGGTTTAGGGTAAGGGTTAGGGGTAGGGTTAGGGTTAGGGTAAGTGTTAGTGTTAAGGTTAGGGTTAAGATTGGCATTAGGGTTAGTTTTAGGGTTAGGGTTAGGGTTAGGGTAAGGGTAAGGGTTAGAGTTAGGATTAGGGTTAAGATTAGGGTAAGGGTTAGGTTTAGGGTTAGGGTTAGGGTAAGGGTAAGGGTTAGGGTTAGGGTTAGGTTTAGTGTTGGGGTTAATGTTAGGGTTAGGTAAGGGTTAGGGTTAGGAGTAGGGTTTGGTTTAGGGTTAGGTTTAGGGTTATGGTTAGGATTAGGGTTAGGGGAAGGGTAAGGGTATGTGTTAGGGTTAGGGTTAGGTTTAGGGTTATGGTTAGAGTTAGGGTAAGGGTAAGGGTTAGGGTTAGGGTTAGAGTTAGGGTAAGGGTAAAGGTTACGTTTAGGCTTAGGGTTAGGGGTTTGGTTTATGGTTAGGGTAAGGGTAAGGGTTGGGGTTAGGGTTAGATTAAGGGTTAGGGTTAGGATAAGGGTAAGTGTTAGGGTTAGGTTTAGGGTTAGGGTTAGGGGTTAGGTTTAGGGTTATGGTTAACATTAGGGTTAGAGTAAGCGTTAGGTTTAGGGTTAGGGTTAGTGTAAGTGTTAGGGTTAGGGTTAGGGGTATTGTAAGGGTTAGGGTTAGGGTTAGAGTAAGGGTAAGGGTTAGGGTTAGGGATAGGGTTAGGTAGGGTTAAGGTTAGGGTTAGGGTTAGTGTAAGGTTAAGGGATAGGGTTAAGGTTAGTGTTAGGGTTAGGTTTAGGGCAAGGGTTAGGGTTAGGGTATGGGCAAGGGTTAGGGTTAGGGTTAGGGTTAGGGTAAGGGATAGGGGTAGGGTTAGGGTTAGGTTTAGTGTTGGGGTTAAGGTTAGGTTAGGGTAGGTAAGAGTTAGGTTTAGGTTTAGGGTAAGGTTTAGGGTTAGGGTTAGGGTTAGGGTAAGGGTAAGGGTTAGGGTTAGGCTTAGGGTTAGCGTTAGGTTTAGGGTTAGGGTAAGGGTAAGGGTTAGGGTTAGGGTTAGGGTAAGGGTTAGTGTTAGGGTTAGGGTTAGTTTAGGGGTTAGTTTTAGGTTTAGGGTTAGGGTAAGGGTAAGGGTGAGATTGAGGGTTAGGATTAGGGTTAGGGTTAGGGTTAGGGAAAGGATAAGATTTAGGGTTAAGGTTAGGTTTAGATTTAGGGTTAGTGTTAAGGTTAGGGTTAGGGTTAGGTCAAGGGTAAGGGTTAGGGTTAGGTTTAGAGTTAAGGTTAAGGTAATGGTAAGGGTTAGGGTTAGGGTTAGGTTTAGGGATAGGTTTAGATTTAGCGGTAGGGTTAGGGTTAGGGTAAGTGTAAGTGTTAGGGTTAAGTTTAGGGTTAGGGTTAGGTTTAGGGTTAGGGTTAGGGATAGGGTAAGGGTAAGGGTTCGGGTTAGGGTTAGGGTTAGGGTTAGGGTAAGGTTAGGGTTAGGGTTAGGTTTAGGTTTAGGGTTAGGGTTAGGGTAAGGGTTAGGGTTAGGGTTAGGGTTAAGATTAGTGTTAAGGATAGTTTTAGGGTTAGGGTTATTGTTAGGGTAAGAGTAAGGGTTAGGGTTGGAATTAGGGTTAGGGTTAGGGTAATGGTTACGGTTAGGGTTAGGGTGAAGGTTAGGGTTAGTTTTAGGGTTATTGTTAGGGTTAGGGTTAAGGTATGGTTTAGCGTTAGGATTAGGGTTAGGGTTAGGGTAAGCTTTAGGGATAGGGTTAGTGTTAGGGTTAGGTTTAGGGTTAGGGTTAGTAAAAGGGCAAGGGTTAGGGTTAGGGTTGGTGTTAGGGTTAGCGTTAGCGTAAGGGTAAGTGTTAGGGTTAGGGTTAAGGTAAGGGTAGGGGTTAGGGTTAGGATTAGGATTAGGTTTAGGGTAAGGGTTAGGGTTAGGTTTAGGGTAAGGGTAAGTTTTAGGGTTAGGGTTAGGGTTAGGTTTAATGTAAGGTTTAGGGTTAGGGTTAGGATTAAGGTAACGGTAAGGGTTAGGGTTAGGTTTAGGTTTAGAGTTAGGGTTAGGGTTAGGGTTAGGGTAAGGGTTAGGGTTAAGGTTAGGGTTAGGGTTAGTTTTAGGGTTAGAGTTAGGGTTAGGGTTAGGGTTAGGGTTAGGGTTAGGATTAGGGTTAGGGTTAGGATTAGGGTTAGGATTAGCGTTAGGGTTAGGGTTAGGTTTAGGGTTATGGTTAGGGTAAGGGTAAGGGTTAGGGATAGGGTTAGGGTTAGGTTTAGTGTTTGGGTTAAGGTTAGGGTTAGGATAAGGGTTAGGGTTGGGGTTAGAGTAGGTTTAGGGTTAGGTTTAGGGTTAAGGTTAGGGTTAGTGTTAGGGTTAGGGTAACAGTATGTGTTAGGGTTAGGGTTAGGGTTAGGGTTAGTGTAAGGGTTAGGGTTAGGTTAGAGTTAGGGTTAAGTAAGAGTAAGGGTTAGTGTTAGGGTTAGGGTTAGGTTTAGGGTAAGGGTTAGGGGTAGGGTTAGGGTTAGGGTAAGTGTTAGTGTTAGGGTTAGGGTTAAGATTGGGTTTAGGATTAGTTTTAGGGTTAGGGTTAGGGTTAGGGTAAGGGTAAGGGTTAGAGTTAGGATTAGGAATAAGGTTAGGTTTAGGGTTAGGGTTAGGGTAAGGGTAAGGGTTAGGGTTAGGTTTAGGGTTAGGTTTAGTGTTGGGTTTAATGTTAGGGTTAGGGTAAGGTTTAGGGTTAGGATTAGGATTTGGTTTAGGGTTAGGTTTAGGGTTATGGTTAGGATTAGGGTTAGGGGTAGGGTAAGGTTATGTGTTAGGGTTAGGGTTAGGTTTAGGGTTAGGGTTAGAGTTAGGGTAAGGGTAAGTGTTAGGGTTAGTGTTAGGGTTAACGTAAGGATAAGGGTTAGGGTTAGGTTTAAGGTAAGGGTAAGGTTTAGGGTTCGGTTTAGGGTAGGGTTAGGGTTAGGGTAAGGGTATGGGTTAGGGTTAGGCTTAATGTTAGGGTTAGGTTTAGGGTCAGGGTAAGGATAAATGTTAGGGTAAGGGTTAGGGTAAGGGTTAGGGTTAGGGTTAGGTTAAGGTTAGGTGTTAGTGTAAGGGTAAGTGTTAGAGTTAGGGTTAGGGTTAGGATAAGCGTGAGTGTTAGGGTTAGGGTTAGGGTTAGGGGTTAGGGTTAGGGTTAGGGTTAGGGGTTAGGGTTAGGGTTAGGGTTAGGGTAAGGTTTAGGTTTAGGGGTTAGGGTTAGTGTTAGGATTAGGTTAACGTTTAGGGTTAGGGTTAGGATTAGGCTTAGGATAAGTGTTAGGGTTAGGGTTAAGGTTAGGTTTAGGGTAAGCGTTAAGGTTAGGGTTAGTGTTAGGGTTAGGGTTAGGGTAAGGGTAAGAGTTAGGGTTAGGGATAGGGTTAGGTATAGGGTTAGGATTAGGTTTATGGTAAGGGTAAGGGATAGGGTTAAGGTTAGTGTTAGCGTTATGTTTAGGGTTAGGGTTAGGGTTAGGGTATGGATAAGGGTTAGGGTTAGGGTTAGGGTTAGGATTAGGGTAAGGATTAGGGTTAGGGTTAGGGTTAGTGTTAGTTTTAGGGTTAGGGTTAGGGTAAGGGTTAGGGTTAGGGTTAGGGTTAAATTTAGTGTTGGGATTAAGGTTAGGGTTAGGGTAAGATTTAGGGTTAGGTTTAGGGCAAGGGTAAGGTTTAGGGTTCTGGTTAGGGTTAGGGTTAGGGTTAGGGTAAGGGTAAGGGTTAGGGTTAGGGTTAGGGTTGCGGTTAGGTTAAGGGTTTTGGTTAGGGGTTAGGGTTAGGGTTAGTGTTAGGGTAAGGGTTAGCTTTAGGGTGAGGGTTAGGGTTAGGGTTAGGGTAGGTGTTAGTGTTATGGTTAGGGTTAGGGTTAGGTTTAGGGTTAGGGTTAAGGTTAGACTTAGGGTTACGGTTAGGGTTAAGTTAGGGTTAGGGTAAGGGTTAGGGTTAGGGTGGGGTAAGGTTTAGGGTTAGGGTTAGGGTTAGGGTAACGGTAAGGGTAAGGGTTAGGGTTAGGGTTAGGGTAAGGATTAGGGTTAGGGTTAGGGTTAAGGTTAGGGTTAGGTTTAGGGTTAGGGTTAGGTTTAGGTTTAGGTTTAGGGTAAGGGTAAGTTTTAGGGTTAGGGTTAGGAAAAGGGTAAGGGTTAGGGTTAGGGTTAGGGTAAAGATTAGGGTTAGGGTTAGGGTTAGGGTAAGGGTTAGGGTTAGCTTTAGGGTTAACATTAAGGTTAGGGTTAGGGTAAGGGTAAGGGTTTGGGTGAGGGTTAGAGTTAGGATTATGGTTAGGGTTAGGGATTATGGTTAGAGTTAGGTTTAGGGTTAGGGTTAGGGTAAGGATAAGAGTTAGGGTTAAGGTTAGGGTTAGGGTTAGTTTTAGGGTTAGAGTTAGGGTTAGGGTAAAGTTAAGGGTTAGGGTTAGGATTAGGGTTAGGGTTAGGGAAAGGGTTAGGGTTAGGGTAGGTAGGGTAAGTTTAGGGTTAGGGTTAGTTTTAGGGTTTGGGTTAGGGTTAGGGTAAGGGTTAGGGTTAGGATTAGGGTTAGGGTTAGGATTAGGTTTAGGATTAGCGTTAGGGTTAGGGTTAGGTTTAGGGTTATGGTTAGGGTAAGGGTAAGGGTTAGATATAGGGTTAGGTTTAAGTTTAGTGTTTGGGTTAAGTTTAGGGTTAGGATAAGGGTTAGGGTTGGGGTTAGAGTAGGTTTAGGGTTAGGTTTAGGATTAAGGTTAGGGTTAGTGTTAGTGTTAGGGTAACAGTATGTGTAAGGGTTAGGGTTAGCATTAGGGTAAGGGTACGGTTAGGGTTAGTGTTAGGGTTAAGGTAAGGGTAAGGGTTAGTGTTAGGTTTAGGGTTAGGTTTAGGGTAAGGGTTAGGGGTAGGGTTAGGGTTAGGGTAAGTGTTAGTGTTAAGGTTAGGGTTAAGATTGGCATTAGGGTTAGTTTTAGGGTTAGGGTTAGGGTTAGGGTAAGGGTAAGGGTTAGAGTTAGGATTAGGGTTAAGATTAGGGTAAGGGTTAGGTTTAGGGTTAGGGTTAGGGTAAGGGTAAGGGTTAGGGTTAGGGTTAGGTTTAGTGTTGGGGTTAATGTTAGGGTTAGGTAAGGGTTAGGGTTAGGAGTAGGGTTTGGTTTAGGGTTAGGTTTAGGGTTATGGTTAGGATTAGGGTTAGGGGAAGGGTAAGGGTATGTGTTAGGGTTAGGGTTAGGTTTAGGGTTATGGTTAGAGTTAGGGTAAGGGTAAGGGTTAGGGTTAGGGTTAGAGTTAACGTAAGGGTAAGGGTTAGGGTTAGGTTTAGGGTAAGGGTAAGGTTTAGGGTTCGGTTTAGGGGTAGGGTTAGGGTTAGGGTAAGTGTATGGGTTAGGCTTAGGCTTAATGTTTGGGTTAGGGTTAGGGTCAGGGTAAGGATAAATGTTAGGGTTAGGGTTAGGGTTAGGGTTAGGTTAAGGTTAGGTGTTAGTGTCAGGGTAAGTGTTAGAGTTAGGGTTAGGGTTAGGATAAGCTTAAGAGTTAGGGTTAGGGTTAGGTTTATGGGTTAGGGTTAGGGTTAGGGTTAGGGGTTAGGGTTAGGGTTAGTGTTAGGGTTAGGTTAACGTTTAAGTTTAGGGTTAGGGTTAGGGTTAGGTTTAGGATAAGGGTTAGGGTTACGGTTAGGGTTAGGGTAAGCGTTAGGGTTAGGGTTAGGTTTAGGGTGAGGTTTAGGGTAAGGGTAAAGTTTAGGGTTAGGGATAGGGTTAGGTTAGGGTTAGGTGTTAGGGTTAGGGTAAGGGTAAGGGATAGGGTTAAGCTTAGTGTTAGGGTTAGGTTTACGGTTAGGGTTAGGGTTAGGCTAATGGGTAAGGGTTACGGTTACGGTTAGCGTTAGGATTACGGTAAGGGTTAGGGTTAGAGTTAGGGTTAGGTTTAGGGTTAGGGCTAGGGTAAGGGTTAGGGTTAGGGTTAGGGTTAGGTTTACTGTTGGGGTTAAGGTTAGGTTTAGGGTAAGCGATAGGGTTAATTTTAAGGTAAGGGTAAGGTTTAGGGTTAGGGTTAGAGTTAGGGTTATGGTTAGGGTAAGGGTAAGTGTTAGGGTTAGGGTTAGGGTTAGGGTTATGATAAGGGTAAGGGTTAGGGTTAGGGTTAGGGTTAAGGTTAGGGTTTGGGTTATTTTTAGGATTAGGGTTAGATTTAGGTTTAGGTTTAGGGTAAGGGTAAGTGTTAGGTTTAGTGTTAGGGTTAGGTTTAGGGTTAGGGTTAGGGTTAGGGTAAGGGTAAGAGTTAGGTTTAGGGATAGGGTTAGGTTTCGGATTAGATTAGGGTTAGTGTTAGGTCAAGGGTAATGTTAGGGTTAGGGTTAAGGTTAAGGTTAGGGTTAGTGTAAGGGTAAGGGTTAGGGTTTGAGTTAGGGTTAGGGTTAGGGTAAGGGTTACGGCTAGGGTTAAGATATGGGTAAGGGTTAGGGTTAAGGTTAGTGTTAGGGTTAGGGTTAGGGTTAGGGTAAGGGTAAGTGTTAGGGTTAGGGTTAGAATAAGGGTAAGGATTAGGATTATGTTTAGGGGTTAGGTTTAGGGTTAGGATTAGGGTTAGGTTTAGGGTTAGTTTTAGGATAAGGATAAGTTTTAGGGTTAGGGTTAGGGTTAAAGTAAGGGTAAGGGTTAGGGTTAGGATTAGGGTTAGGGTTAGGTTTAGGGTAAGGGTTAGGGTTAGGGTTAGGGTAAGGGTTAATATTAGGGTTAGGGTTAGGGTTAGGGTAAGGGTTAGGGTTCGGGGTTAGGGTTAGTGTTAGGGTTACATTAACATTTAGGGTTAGGGTTAGGGTTAAGGTTAGGATAAGGGTTAGGGTTAGGGTTAGGGTAAGCGTTAGGGTTAGGGTTAGTGTTACGGTTAGGATTAGGGTTAGCGTTAGGTTTAGGGTTAGTGTTAGCGTAAGTGTTAGGATTAGGGTTAGGGTTAGGGTTAAGGTTAGGTAAGGGTTAGGGATAGGGTTAGGGTTAGAGTAAGGGTTAGGGTTAGGTTTAGGCTTAGGGTTATTTTTAGGGTTAGGTTTAGGGTAAGGGTTAGTGTTAGGGTTAGGGTTAGGTTAGGGGTAGGGTAAGGGTAAGTGTTGGAGTTAGGGTTAGGATTAGATAAGGGTAAGCGTTAGGGTTAGGGTTAGGTTAGGGTTAGTAGTTAGGGTTAGGGATAGGCTTAGGGGATAGGGTTAGGGTTCGGGTTAGGGTAAGGGTTAGGGTTAGGTGTTAGGGTTAGTGTTAGGGTTAGGGTAACGTTAAGGGTTAGGTTTAAGGTTAGGGTTAGGGTTAGGCTTAGGGTTAGGCTTAGGGTTAGGGTAAGGGTAAGTGTTAGTGTTAGGATTAGGGTTAGGGTTAGGGTAAGGGTTAGGGTTAGGTTTAGGGTTAGGGTTAGAGTAAGGGTAAGGGTTAGGGTTAGGTTTGGGTTAGGTTTAGGTTTATGGTTAGGGTTAGGGTTAGGGTATGGGTAAGGGTTAGGGTTAGGTTTAGGGTTAGGATTAGGGTAAGGGTTATGGTTAGAGTTAGATTTAGGATTAGGTTTAGGGTTAGGGTTAGGGTAAGGGTTAGGGATAGGGGTTAGGGTTAGGTTTAATGTTGGTGTTAAGGTTAGGGTTAGGGTAAGGGTTAGGGTTAGGTTTAGGGTAAGCGTAAGGTTTAGGGTTACGGTTAGGGTTAGGGTTAGTGTTAGGGTAAGGGTAAGTGTTATGTTTAGGGTTAGGGTTAGGATTAGGTTTATGGTTAGGGTAACGGTAAGGGTAAGGGTTAGGGTAAGGGTTAGGGTTAGGGTTAGGTTTAGGTTTAGGGTAAGGGTAAGGTTTAGGGTTAGGTTAGGGAAAGGGTAAGGGTTAGGGTTAGGGTTAGGGTAAAGATTAGGGTTAGGGTTAGGGGAAGGTTAGGGTTAGCATTAAGGTTAGGTTTAGGGTAAGGTTAAGGGTTAGGGTGAGGGTTAGAGTTAGGGTTTTGGTTAGGGTTAGGGGTTATGGTTAGAGTTAAGTTTAGGGTTAGGGTTAGGGTAGGGATAAGAGTTAGGGTTAGGGATAGGTTTAGGGTTCGGTTTAGATTAGGGTTAGGGTTATGGTAAGGGTAAGGGTTAGGGTTAGGTTTAGGGTTAAGGTTAGGGTTAGGATTAGGGTAAGGGTAAGGGTTAGGGTTAGGGTTAGGGTTAGGGTTAGGGTGTGGGTAAGGGTTAGGGTTAAGATTAGGGTTAGGGTTAGGGTTAGGGTAAGGGTTAGGGTTAGGTTTAGGTTTAGGTTTAGGGTAAGGGTAAGGTTTAGGGTTAGGGTTAGGGAAAGGGTAAGGGTTAGGGTTAGGGTTAGGGTAAAGATTAGGGTTAGGGTTAGGGTTAGGGTAAGGGTTAGGGTTAGCATTAAGGTTAGGGTTAGGGTAAGGGTAAGTGTTAGGATGAGGTTTAGAGTTAGGGTTACGGTTAGGGTTAGGGGTTATGTTTAGAGTTAGTTTTAGAGTTAGGGTTAGGGTAAGGATAAGAGTTAGGGTTAGGGATAGGGTTAGGGTTCGGAATAGATTAGGGTTAGGGTTATGGTAAGGGTAAGGATTAGGGTTAGGTTTAGGGTTAAGGTTAGGGTTAGGATTAGGGTAAGGGTAAGGGTTAGGGTTTGGGTTAGGGTAGAGTTAGGGTAAGGGTTAGGGTTAGGGTTAGGGTTAGAGTTAGGGTTAGGTATGGGTAAGGGTTAGGGTTAAGATTAGGGTTAGGGTTAGGGTAAGGGTAAGGGTTAGGGTTAGGTTTAGGGTTAGAGTTATGGTAAGGGTAAGGGTTAGGTTTAGATTTGGGTTAGGGTAGGGGTTAGGCTAAGGGTAAGTGCTAGGGTTAGGGTTAGAATAAGGGTAAGGGTTAGGGTTAGGGATAGGGGTTAGGGTTAGGGGTAGGATTAGGGTTAGGTTTAGGATTAAAGTTAGGGTAAGAATAAGGTTAGGATTAGGGTTAGGGTTAAGGTAAGGGTAAGGGTTAGGGATAGGGTTAGGGTTAGGTTTATTGTAAAGGTTAGGGTTAGGTTTAGGGTAAGGGTAAGGTTTGCGGTTAGGGTTAGGGTTAGGGTTAGAATAAGGGTAAAGGTTAGGGTTAGGGTAAGGGTTAGGGTTAGGGTTATGGTAGGGGTTAGGGTAAGATAAGTGTTAGGGTTAGCGTTAGAATAAGTATAAGGGTTAGGGTTAGGGTTAGGGGTTAGGTTTAGGGTTAGGATTAGGGTTAGGTTTACGGTTAGGGTTAGGGTAAGAAAGGGTTACGGTTAGGGTTAGGGTTAGTGTTAGGTTTAGTGTTTGGGTTAGGGTAAGTGCAATTGTTAGGGTTAGTTTTAGGGTTAAGGTTAGGGTTAGGGTTAAGGTCAGGATAAGGGTTAGGTTTAAGGTAAGGTTTAGGGTTAGGGTTAGGGTTACGGTAAGGGTTAGAGTTAGGTTTAGGCTTAGGGTAAGGGTAAGGGTTAGGGTTAGGGTTAGGGTTAGGTTAAGGGTTAGGGTTAGGGTTAGGGTTAGGATAAGTGTTAGTGTTAGGGTTAGGTTTACAGTTAGGTTTAGGGTTAGTGTAAGGTTTAGGGTTAGGGTTAGGGTAAGGGTAAGGATTAGGGTTAGGGTTATGGTTAGCTTTAGGGTTAGGGTTAGGGTAAGGGTAAGGGTTAGGGTTAAGATTAGGTTTAGGGTTAGTTTTAGGGTTAGGGTTAGTTTTAGGGTAACGGTAAGGGTTAGGTTTATAATTAGGGTTAGGGTTAGGGTTAGGGTTAGGGTAAGTGTTAGTGTTAGTGTTAGGGTTAGGGTTAGGGTTAATGTAAGAGTTAGGGTTAGGGTTAGGGTTAGGGTAGGGGTTAGGGTAAGAGTAAGTGTTGGAGTTAGGCTTAGGATTAGGGTAAGGGTAAGGGTTAGGGTTAGGATTAGGGTTACGGTTAGGTTAAGGGTTTTGGTTAGGGGTTAGGGTTAGGGTTAGAGTTAGGGTAAGGGTTAAGTTTAGGGTTTATTGTTAGGGTAAGGGTTATGGTTATGGTTAGGGTTAGGGTTAGGGTAAGTGTTAGTGTTAGGGTTAGGGTTAGGGTTAGGGTTAATGTAAGGTTTAGGGTTAGGGTTAGGATTAAGGTAATGGTAAGGGTTAGGGTTAGGTTTAGGTTTAGAGTTAAGCTTAGGGTTAGGGTAAGGGTAAGGGTTAGGGTTAAGGTTAGGGTTAGGGTTAGTTTTAGGGTTAGAGTTAGGGTTAGGGTAAGGTAAAGGGTTAGGGTTAGGGTTAAGTTTATGGTTAGGGTTAGTTTTAGGGTTTGGGTTAGGGTTAGGGTAAGGGTTAGGGTTATGATTAGGGTTAGGGTTAGGATTAGGGTTAGGGGTTAGGGGTTAGGTTTAGGGTTATGGTTAGGGTAAGGGTAAGGTTTACGGATAGCGTTAGGCTTAGGTTTAGTGTTTGGGTTAAGGTTAGGGTTAGGATAAGGGTTAGGGTTGGGGTTAGAGTAGGTTTAGGGTTAGGTTTAGGGTTAAGGTTAGGGTTAGTGTTAGTGTTAGGGGCAACAGTATGTGTTAGGGTTAGGGTTAGGGTTAGGGTTAGCGTTAGGGTAGGGTAGGGTTAGGGTTAGTGTTAGCATTAAGGTAAGGGTAAGGGTTAGTGTTAGGGTTAGGGTTAGTTTTAGGGTAAGTGTTAGGGTTAGGGTTAGGGTAAGTGTTAGTGTTAGGGTTAGGGTTAAGATTGGGTTTAGGGTTAGTTTTTCGGTTAGGGTTAGGGTTAGGGTAAGGGTAACTGTTAGAGTTAGGATTAGGGTTAAGGTTAAGGGAAGGGTTAGGTTTAGGGTTAGTGTTAGGGTAAGGGTAAGGGTTAGGGTTAGGGTTAGGGTTAGGTTTAGTGTTGGGGTTAATGTTAGGGTTAGGGTAAGGGTTAGGGTTAGGATTAGGGTTTGGTTTAGAGTTATGTTTAGGGTTATGGTTAGGATTAGGGTTAGGGGTAGGGTAAGGGTATGTGTTAGGGTTAGGGTTAGGTTTAGGGTTATGGATAGAGTTAGGGTAAGGTTAAGGTAAGGGTTAGGGTTAGTGTTAGTGTTAACGTAAGGGTAAGGGTTAGGGTTAGGTTAAGGTAAGGGTAAGGTTTAGGGTTCGGTTTAGGGGTAGGGTTAGGGTTAGGGTAAGGGTATGGGTTAGGGTTAGGCTTAATGTTAGGGTTAGGTTTAGGGTCAGGGTAAGGATAAATGTTAGGGTAAGGGTTAGGGTAAGGGTTAGGGTTAGGGTTAGGTTAAGGTTAGGTGTTAGTGTAAGGGTAAGTGTTAGAGTTAGGGTTAGTTTTAGGATAAGCATAAATGTTAGGGTTAGGGTTAGGGTTAGGTGTTAGGGTTAGGGTTAGGGTTAGGGTTAGTTGTTAGGGTTAGGGTTAGGGTAAGGTTTAGGTTTAGGGGTTAGGGTTAGTGTTAGGATTAGGTTAACGTTTAGGTTTAGGGTTAGGATTAGGATTAGGATAAGTGTTAGGGTTAAAGTTAGGGTTAGTGTAAGCGTTAGGGTTAGGGTTAGTGTTAGGGTTAGGGTTAGGGTAAGGGTATGAGTTAGGGTTAGGGTTAGGGTTGCGGTTAGGTTAAGGGTTTTGGTTAGGGGTTAGGGTTAGGGTTAGGGTAAGGGTTAGCTTTAGGTTTAGGGTTAGGGTAAGGGTTAGGGTTAGGTTTAGGTTAGGGTAGATGTTAGTGTTAGGGTTAGGGTTAGGTTTAGTGTAAGGGTTAGGGTTAGGGTTAGGGTTAATCTAAGGGTAAGGGTTAGGGTTAGGTTTAGGTTTAGGGTTAAGGTTAGGGTTAGGGTAGGGTAAAAGGTAGGGTTAAGGTTAGGGCTAGGGTTAGTTTTAGGGTTAGGGTTAGGGTTAGGGTAATGGTAAGCGTTAGGGTTAGGATTAGGGTTAGGGTTAGGGTTAGGGTTAGGGTTAGGATTAGGGTTAAGTTCAGGGTTACGGTTAGTTTTAGGGTTAGGGTTACATTTAGGGTTAGGGTTCTTTAGGGAAAGGGTAAGGGTAAGGGTTAGGGTTAAGGTTAGGGTTAGGGTTAGTTTTAGGGTTGGGGTTAGGGTTAGGGTTAGAGTTAAGGTTAGGGTTAATGTTAGTTTTAGGGTTAGGGTTAGGGTACGGGTACGTGTTAGGGTTAGGATTAGGGTTAGGGTTAGGATAAAGGTTAGGGTTAGGGTTAGGGTGAAGATTAGGGTTAGTTTTAGGGTTATGGTTAGGGTTAGGGTAAAGGTATGGTTTAGGGTTAGGATTAGGGTTAGGGTTAGGCTAAGCGTTAGGGATAGGGTTAGGGTTAGGTTTAGGGTTGGGGTTAGTAAAAGTGTAAGGGTTAGGGTTTGGGTTGGGGTTAGGGTTAGCGTTAGGGTAAGGGTAAGTGTTAGGGTTAGGGTTAAGGTAAGGGTACGGGTTAGGGTTAGGATTAGGATTAGGTTTAGGGTAAGGGTTAGGGTTAGGTTTAGAGTACGGGTAAGTTTTAGGGTTAGGGTTAGGGTTAGGTTTAGGGTTAGGGAAAGGGTTAGGATTAGGTTTAGGTTTAGGTTTAGGGTAAGGGTAAGGGTTAGCATTAGGGTTAGGATTAGGGTAAGTGTTAGGTTTATTGTTAGGGTTAGGGTAGGGGTTAGGGTAAGGGTAAGTGTTAGGGTAAGGGTGAGGGTTAGGATAAGTGTAAGGGTTAGGGTTAGGGTTAGGGTTAAGATTAGTGTTAGGTTTAGTGTTAGGGTTAGGTTTAGGTTTAGGGTTAGGGTTAGGGTAAGGTTAAGGTCTAGGGTTAGGGTTAGGGATAGTGTTAGGTTTAGGGTTATGGTCAGGGTAAGGGTTAGGGTTAGGGTTAGGGTTAGTGTTAGTGTTAAGGTTCGTGTTAGGGTTAGGATTAGGGTTTGGGTTAGGGTTAGGTTAGGGTTATGGTTAGGGTAAGGGTAAGTGTTAGGGTTAGGGTGAGGGTTAGCGAAGGGGTAAGGTAGGGTTAGGGTTAGGGTTAGGATAAGGATTAGGGTAGGGTTAAGGTTAGGGTAAGTGTTAGGCTTAGGGTTAGCATTTAGGTTAGCTTTAGGGTTAGGGTTAGGTTTAGGGTAAGGGTTTGGGTTAGAGTTTGGGTTAGGGTAAGGGTAAGGGTTAGGGCTAGGGTTAGGGGTAAGTTTAGGGTAAGGATTTGGGTAATGGTAAGGGTTAGGGTTAGGGTGAGGGCCACGTTTATTGTTAGGGTAAGGGATAGGGGTTAGGGTTAGTGTTAGGTTTAGGGTTAGTGTTAGGGTTAGGGTTAGGGTAAGGTTAAGGTTTAGGTTTAGGGTTAGGGTTAGAGTTAGGGTTAGTGTTAGTATTAGGATACGGGTAAGGGTTAGGGTTAGGGTTAGGGTTAGAGTTAGGGTTCGGGTTTAGGTTTAGGGTTAGGGTTAGGGTTAGGTTTAGGTTTAGGATTATGGTAAGGGTAAGGGTTAGGGTTAGGGTTAGGGTTAGGTTTAGGGTTAGTGTTAGGGTAAGGGTAAGGGTTAGGGATAGGGTTAGGGTTAGGATTAAGGTTAGGGTTAGCGTTAGGGGTAGGGTTAGGTTTAGGGTTAGTGTTAGGTTAAGGGTAAGGATTAGGATTAGGGTTAGGGTTAGCGTTAGGGTTAAGGTTAGGTGTTAGGGTTAAGGTTAGGGTTAGGGTTAGGGTTAGGGTAAGGGTTAGGGTTAGGATTAGGGTTAGGGTAAGGTTTAGGGTTAGGGTTAGGCTAAGGGTTAGGGTTAGGGTTAGGGTTAGGGTAAGGGTTAGGGTTAGGGTTCGGGTTAGGGTTAGAGTTAGGGTTAAGGTAAGGATAAGGGTTAGGGTTAGGATTAGGGTTAGGTTAAGGGTTACGGTTAATGGTTAGGGTTAGGGTTAGGGTTAGCGTTAGGGTTAAGGTTAGGTTTAATGTTAGGGTTAGGGTAAGGGTTAGGGTTAGGGTTAGGGTTAGTGTTAGGGTAAGGGTTAGGGTTAGGGTTCGGGTTAGGGTTACAGTTAGGGTTAAGGTAAGGCTAAGGGTTAGGGTTAGGCTTAAGGTTAGGTTAAGGGTTTGGGTTAGGGGTTAGGGTTAGGGTTAGGGTTTAGCGTTAGGGTAAGGGTAAGGATTAGGGTTAGGTTAGGGTTAATGTAAGAGTAAGGGTTAGGTTTAGGTTTGGGGTTAAGTTTAGGGTAATGTTTAGGGTTAGGGTTAGGGTAAGGGTAAGGTTTAGTGTTAGGGTTAGGGTAAGGGTAAGGGTTACATTTAGGGTTAGGGTTAGGTCTAGGGTTAGGGTAAGGGTAAGGGTTAGGGTTAGGTTTAGGGGTTAGGGGTAGGGTAAGTGTTAGGGTAGGGTTAGCGTAGGGGTTAGGATAAGTGTTAATGTTAGGGTTAGGGTTAGAATAAGCTTAAGGGTTAGGGTTAGGGTTAGGGTTAGGTTTAGGGTAAGGGTTTGGGTTAGAGTTTGGGTTAGGGTAAGGGTAAGGGTTAGGGTTAGGGTTAGGGGTAAGTTTAGGGTAAGGATTTGGGTAATGGTAAGGGTTAGGGTTAGGGTGAGGGCCAGGGTTATTGTTAGGGTAAGGGATAGGGTTAGGGTTTGTGTTAGGTTTAGAGTTAGGGTTAGGGTTAAGGTTAGGGTTAGGGTAAGGGTAAGGGTTAGGATTAAAGTTAGGGTTAGAGTTAGTATTATGGTTAGGGTTAGGGTTAGGGTTAAAGTTAGGGTTAAGATAAGGATTAGGGTTAGGGTTAGGGTTAGGGTAAAGGTTAGGGTTAGGGTTAGGGTTAGGGTTATGTTTAGGGTTACAGTTAGGTTTAGGGTGAGGGTTAGGGTTAGGGTTAGGGTTAAAGTTAGGGTTAGGATAAGGATTAGGGTTGAGCTTAGGGTTAGGGTTAGCGTTAGGGTAAGGGTAAGGGTTAGGCTAAGGGTTAGGGTTAAGGTAAGGGTAAGGGTTAAGGTTACCATTAGGGTTATGTTTAAGGTAAGGTTTAGGTTTAGGTTTAGTGTAAGGGTAAGGTTTAGGTTTAGGGTTAGGGTTAGAGTTAGGGTTAGTGTTAGTATTAGGATAAGGGTAAGGGTTAGGGTTAGGGTTAGGGTTAGAGTTAGGGTTCGGGTTAGGTTTAGGGTTAGGGTTAGGGTTAGGTTTAGGTTTAGGATTATGGTAAGGGTAAGGGTTAGGGTTAGGGTTAGGGTTAGTGTTAGGTTTAGGGTTAGTGTTAGGGTAAGGGTAAGGGTTAGGGATAGGGTTAGGGTTAGGGTTAAGGTTAGGGTTAGCGTTAGGGGTAGGGTTAGGTTTAGGGTTAGTGTTAGGCTAAGGGTAAGGATTAGGGTTAGGGTTAGGGTTAGCGTTAGGGTTAAGGTTAGGTGTTAGGGTTAAGGTTAGGTTTAGGGTTAGGGTTAGGGTAAGGGTTAGGGTTAGGATTAGGGTTAGGGTAAGGTTTAGGGTTAGGGTTAGGGTAAGGGTTAGGGTTAGGGTTAGGGTTAGGGTTAGCGTAAGGGTTAGGTTAGGGTTCAGGTTAGGGTTAGAGTTAGGGTTAAGGCAAGGCTAAGGGTTAGGGTTAGGCTTAGGGTTAGGTTAAGGGTTACGGTTAATGGTTAGGGTTAGGGTTAGGGTTAGCGTTAGGGTTAAGGTTAGGTTTAATGTTAGGGTTAGGGTAAGGGTTAGGGTTAGGGTTAGGGTTAGGGTTAGGGTAAGGGTTAGGGTTAGGGTTCGGGTTAGGGTTAGAGTTAGGGTTAAGGTAAGGCTAAGGGTTAGGGTTAGGCTTAAGGTTAGGTTAAGGGTTACGGTTAGGGGTTAGGGTTAGGGTTAGGGTTAGCGTTAGGGTAAGGGTAAGGATTAGGGTTAGGGTTAGGGTTAATGTAAGAGTAAGGGTTAGGTTTAGGTTTGGGGTTAAGTTTAGGGTAATGTTTAGGGTTAGGGTTAGGGTAAGGGTAAGGTTTAGTGTTAGGGTTAGGGTAAGGGTAAGGGTTACATTTAGGGTTAGGGTTAGGTTTAGGGTTAGGGTAAGGGTAAGGGTTAGGGTTAGGTTTAGGGTTAGGGGTAGGGTAAGGGTTAAGGTAGGGTTAGGGTAGGGGTTAGGATAAGTGTTAATGTTAGGGTTAGGGTTAGAATAAGCTTAAGGGTTAGGGTTAGGGTTAGGTTTAGGGGTTAGCGTTAGGGGTTAAGGGTAAGGTTTAGGGTCAGTGTTAGGGTTAGGGTTAGGGGTTAGGGTTAGTCTCTGTGTTAGGTTAAGGGTTAGGGTTAGGGTTAGGTTTAGGGTTATGGTTAGGATACAGGTTAGGGTTAGGGTTAGGGTTAGAGTTAAAGTAATGGTAAGTTTTAGGGTTAGGGTTGGGGTTAGGTTTAGGGTTGGGGTTAAGGTTAGGATTAGGGTTAGGGTAAGGGTAAGGGTTAGGGTTAGGGTTAGGATTAAGGTAAGTGTTAGGGTTAGGGTTAGGGTTAGGGTAAGGGTAAGGTTTAGGGTTAGGGTTAGGGTTAGGTGTTATGGTTAGGTTTAGGGTTAGGATTAGGTTTACGGTTCGGGTTAGGGTAAGGGTAAGGGTTAGGATTAGGGTTAGGTTTCGCGTTAGCTTTAGGGTTAGGGTTAGGGTTCACGTTAGCTTCAGGGTTAGGTTTAGGGTAAGCGTTAGGGTTAGGGTTAGGGTTAAGGTTAGGGTTAGTTTTAGGGTTAGGGTTAGGTTTAGGTTTATGTTTTGGGTAAGGGAAAGGGTTAGGGTTACTGTGAGGGTAAGGATTAGGGTTAGAGTTACGGTTAGGTTAAGGGTTAGGGTTAGGTTTAGGGTTAGCATTAAGG